>NC_056750.1:306946904-307009467 GCF_019279795.1 Protopterus annectens
AACTAACCAGCTTTCATCCCGACTCCTCATCTTCCCAGACCACATAAACCTATTGAATACTGAAAACTAACCAGCTTTCATCCCGACTCCTCATCTTCCCAGACCACATAAACTTATTGAATACTGAAAACTAACCAGCTTTCATCCCGACTGCTCATCTTCCCAGACCACATAAACTTATTGAATACTGAAAACTAACCAGCTTTCATCTCGACTCCTCATCTTCCCAGACCACATAAACTTACTGAATACTGAAAACTAACCAGCTTTCATCCCGACTCCTCATCTTCCCAGACCACATAAACTTATTGAATACTGAAAACTAACCAGCTTTCATCCCGACTCCTCATCTTCCCAGACCACATAAACCTATGGAAAACTGAAAACTAACCAGCTTTCATCCCAACTCCTCATCTTCCCAGACCACATAAACTTATTGAATAATGAAAACTAACCAGCTTTCATCCCGACTCCTCATCTTCCCAGACCACATAAACTTATTGAATACCTAAAACTAACCAGCTTTTATCCTGACTCCTCATATTCCCAGACCACATAAATGTATTGAATAATGAAAACTAACCAGCTTTCATCCCGACTCCTCATCTTCCCAGAAAACATAAACGTATTGAATACTGAAAACTAACCAGCTTTCATCCTGACTCCTCATCTTCCCAGACCACATAAATGTATTGAATACTGAAAACTAGCCAGCTTTCATCCCGACTCCTCATCTTCCCAGACCACATAAACTTATTGAATACTGAAAACTAACCAGCTTTCATCCCAACTCCTCATCTTCCCCGACCAGATAAACTTATGGAATACTGAAAATTAACCAGCATTCATCCCGACTCCTCATCTTCCCAGACCACATAAACCTATTGAATATTGAAAACTAACCAGCTTTCATCCCGACTCATCTTCCCAGACCACATAAACCTATTGAATACTGAAAACTAACCAGCTTTCATCCCGACTCCTCATCTTCCCGGACCACATAAACGTACTGAATACTGAAAATTAGCCAGCTTTCATCCCGACGCCTCATCTTCCCAGACCACATAAACTTATTGAATACTGAAAACAAACCAGCTTTCATCCCGACTCCTCATCTTCCCTGACCAGATAAACTTATGGAATACTGAAAACTAACCAGCTTTCATCCCGACTCCTCATCTTCCCAGACCACATAAACCTATTGAATACTGAAAACTAACCAGCTTTCATCCCGACTCCTCATCTTCTCAGACCACATAAACTTATTGAATACTGAAAACTAACCAGCTTTTATCCCGACTGCTCATCTTCCCAGACCACATAAACTTATTGAATACTGAAAACTAACCAGCTTTCATCTCGACTCCTCATCTTCCCAGACCACATAAACTTACTGAATACTGAAAACTAACCAGCTTTCATCCCGACTCCTCATCTTCCCAGACCACATAAACTTATTGAATACTGAAAACTAACCAGCTTTCATCCCGACTCCTCATCTTCCCAGACCACATAAACCTATGGAATACTGAAAACTAACCAGCTTTCATCCCAACTCCTCATCTTCCCAGACCACATAAACTTATTGAATAATGAAAACTAACCAGCTTTCATCCCGACTCCTCATCTTCCCAGACCACATAAACTTATTGAATACCTAAAACTAACCAGCTTTTATCCTGACTCCTCATATTCCCAGACCACATAAATGTATTGAATAATGAAAACTAACCAGCTTTCATCCCGACTCCTCATCTTCCCAGACCACATAAACTTATTGAATACTGAAAACTAACCAGCTTTTATCCCGACTCCTCATATTCCCAGACCATATAAATGTATTGAATAATGAAAACTAACCAGCTTTCATCCCGACTCCTCATCTTCCCAGACCACATAAACTTATTGAATACTGAAAACTAGCCAGCTTTCATCCCGACTCCTCATCTTCCCAGAAAACATAAACTTATTGAATACTGAAAACTAACCAGCTTTCATCCCGACTCCTCATCTTCCCAGACCACATAAACTTATTGAATACTGAAAACTAGCCAGCTTTCATCCCGACTCCTCATTTTCCCAGACCACATAAACTTATGGAATACTGAAAACTAACCAACCTTCATCCCGTCTCCTCATCTTCCCAGACCACATAAACTTATTGAATACTGAAAACTAATCAACTTCATCCCGACTCCTTATCTTCCCAGACTACATAAACTTATTGAATACTGAAAACTAACCAGCTTTCATTCCGACTTCTCATCTTCCCAGACCACATAAACTTATTGAATACTGAAAACTAGCCAACTTTCATCCCGACTCCTCATCTTCCCAGATCACATAAACTTATTGAATACTGAAAACTAACTAGCTTTCATCCAGACTCCTTATCTTCCCGGACCACAGAAACCTATTGAATACTGAAAACTAACCAGCTTTCATCCCGACTCCTTATCTTCCCAGACCACATAAACTTATTGATTAATGAAAACTAACCAGCTTTCATCCCGATTCCTCATCTTCCTAGACCACATAAACCTATTGAATACTAAAAACTAACCAGCTTTCATCCCGACTCCTGATCTTCCCAGACTACATAAACTTATTGAATACTGAAAACTAGCCAGCTTTCATCCCAACTCCTTATCTTCCCAGACCACATAAACTTATTGAATACTGAAAACTAATCAGCTTTCATCCCGACTCCTCATCTTCCCAGACCACATAAACTTATTGAATACTGAAAACTAACCAGCTGTCATCCCGACTCCTCATCTTCCCAGACCACATAAACTTATTGAATACTGAAAACTAACCAGCTTTCATCCCGACTCCTCATCTTCCCAGACCACATAAACCTATGGAATACTGAAAACTAACCAGCTTTCATCCCAACTCCTCATCTTCCCAGACCACATAAACTTATTGAATAATGAAAACTAACCAACTTTCATCCCGACTCCTCATCTTCCCAGACCACATAAACTTATTGAATACCTAAAACTAACCAGCTTTGATCCCGACTCCTCATATTCCCAGACCACATAAATGTATTGAATAATGAAAACTAACCAGCTTTCATCCCGACTCCTCATCTTCCCAGACCACATAAACTTATTGAATACTGAAAACTAACCAGCTTTTATCCCGACTCCTCATATTCCCAGACCACATAAATGTATTGAATAATGAAAACTAACCAGCTTTCATCCCGACTCCTCATCTTCCCAGACCACATAAACTTATTGAATACTGAAAACTAACCAGCTTTTATCCCGACTCCTCATCTTCCCAGAAAACATAAACTTATTGAATACTGAAAACTAACCAGCTTTCATCCCGACTCCTCATCTTCCCAGACCACATAAACTTATTGAATACTGAAAACTAGCCAGCTTTCATCCCGACTCCTCATTTTCCCAGACCACATAAACTTATGGAATACTGAAAACTAACCAACCTTCATCCCGTCTCCTCATCTTCCCAGACCACATAAACTTATTGAATACTGAAAACTAACCAACTTTCATCCCGAATCCTTATCTTCCCAGACCACATAAACTTATTGAATACTGAAAACTAATCAACTTTCATCCCGACTCCTTATCTTCCCAGACTACATAAACTTATTGAATACTGAAAACTAACCAGCTTTCATCCCGACTTCTCATCTTCCCAGACCACATAAACTTATTGAATACTGAAAACTAGCCAGCTTTCATCCCGACTCCTCATCTTCCCAGATCACATAAACTTATTGAATACTGAAAACTAACTAGCTTTCATCCAGACTCCTTATCTTCCCGGACCACAGAAACCTATTGAATACTGAAAACTAACCAGCTTTCATCCCGACTCCTTATCTTCCCAGACCACATAAACTTATTGATTAATGAAAACTAACCAGCTTTCATCCCGATTCCTCATCTTCCTAGACCACATAAACCTATTGAATACTAAAAACTAACCAGCTTTCATCCCGACTCCTCATCTTCCCAGACTACATAAACTTATTGAATACTGAAAACTAGCCAGCTTTCATCCCAACTCCTTATCTTCCCAGACCACATAAACTTATTGAATACTGAAAACTAACCAGCTTTCATCCCGACTCCTCATCTTCCCAGACCACATAAACTTATTGAATACTGAAAACTAACCAGCTGTCATCCCGACTCCTCATCTTCCCAGACCACATAAACTTATTGAATACTGAAAACTAACCAGCTTTCATCCCGACTCCTCATCTTCCCAGACCACATAAACCTATGGAATACTGAAAACTAACCAGCTTTCATCCCAACTCCTCATCTTCCCAGACCACATAAACTTATTGAATAATGAAAACTAACCAACTTTCATCCCGACTCCTCATCTTCCCAGACCACATAAACTTATTGAATACCTAAAACTAACCAGCTTTTATCCTGACTCCTCATATTCCCAGACCACATAAATGTATTGAATAATGAAAACTAACCAGCTTTCATCCCGACTCCTCATCTTCCCAGACCACATAAACTTATTGAATACTGAAAACTAACCAGCTTTTATCCCGACTCCTCATATTCCCAGACCACATAAATGTATTGAATAATGAAAACTAACCAGCTTTCATCCCGACTCCTCATCTTCCCAGACCACATAAACTTATTGAATACTGAAAACTAACCAGCTTTTATCCCGACTCCTCATCTTCCCAGAAAACATAAACTTATTGAATACTGAAAACTAACCAGCTTTCATCCCGACTCCTCATCTTCCCAGACCACATAAACTTATTGAATACTGAAAACTAGCCAGCTTTCATCCCGACTCCTCATTTTCCCAGACCACATAAACTTATGGAATACTGAAAACTAACCAACCTTCATCCCGTCTCCTCATCTTCCCAGACCACATAAACTTATTGAATACTGAAAACTAACCAACTTTCATCCCGAATCCTTATCTTCCCAGACCACATAAACTTATTGAATACTGAAAACTAATCAACTTTCATCCCGACTCCTTATCTTCCCAGACTACATAAACTTATTGAATACTGAAAACTAACCAGCTTTCATCCTGACTTCTCATCTTCCCAGACCACATAAACTTATTGAATACTGAAAACTAGCCAGCTTTCATCCCGACTCCTCATCTTCCCAGATCACATAAACTTATTGAATACTGAAAACTAACTAGCTTTCATCCAGACTCCTTATCTTCCTGGACCACAGAAACTTACTGAATACTGAAAACTAACCAGCTTTCATCCCGACTCCTTATCTTCCCAGACCACATAAACTTATTGATTAATGAAAACTAACCAGCTTTCATCCCGACTCCTCATCTTCCTAGACCACATAAACCTATTGAATACTGAAAACTAACCAGCTTTCATCCCGACTCCTCATCTTCCCAGACTACATAAACTTATTGAATACTGAAAACTAGCCAGCTTTCATCCCAACTCCTTATCTTCCCAGACCACATAAACTTATTGAATACTGAAAACTAACCAGCTTTCATCCCGACTCCTCATCTTCCCAGACCACATAAACTTATTGAATACTGAAAACTAACCAGCTTTCATTCCAACTCCTCTTCTTCCCAGACCACATAAACTTATTGAATACTGAAAACTAACCAGCTTTCATCCCGACTCCTCATCTTCCCAGATCACATAAACTTATTGAATACTGAAAACGAACTAGCTTTCATCCAGACTCCTTATCTTCCCGGACCACAGAAAATTATTGAATACTGAAAACTAACCAGCTTTCATCCCGACTCCTTTAGCAACATTCTTTCTTCTGTTAACTGGTCTTTTCTCTTTAATTTATCTCTAGATGATGCTGTCCAACAATTTAATACCATATTTCTTAATACTCACAACTCCCTTGTCCCATTCAGACTAAAAGGATCAAATCGAGATGCTCTCCTTGGCTCACCCAAGCTACACTCTCCCTAATAAAGAAAAGAGATAATGCCTGGAAGCTCTGGACAAATACTAAATTGCCCACTAACTAACAAATATACAAGGAATGGAACTATGCAACCTCACTAAAAAAATCTTAACATAGATAAGAAAACTTTTCTTAGCTACCCCAAACCACTCAAACTATGAATCCAAAAAAAATTCTGACATAGTGTCAATCAAATTCTGCACCCTGGAAACCCCTCATCTCCCAACCCATGCCCTAATAATTACCCTCAAGAGACTGCATCCATCTTTAACTCTTACTTCATCAACTCAAGTAGTAAACTTATTGAAACCTCTAACACCACTGACCCCTGTAATACTCTCATTCCTTCACAGCTCAATGACTCCTTATCACTAAAACTAGTTCCTACAAACTACATTAAAAATCTTCTCCTCAAACTAAAACCTTGCTCTGCATCCGCAGACAACCTACCGCCACTGTACCTTAAGGCTGCAGCTCATTCTATTGCTTATCTCATTTCCATTCTCACAAACTGCTCAATAAAGGAATCTAATGTTCCCTCACTATGGAAACAATTCTATACTTTACCTGTTCACAAAGGCGGAAACCCTACTAACCTAGTCAAGTACCGGCCTTGAGCAATACTGTCTCCTCTATTCAAAATCCTTGAGAAATATGTACATACACAAATCCTTGACTATCTCATCTACCAAAATCGACTCTCACCTACACAATATGGTTTTTGGCCATGCCATATTACCACAACAGCCCTCATTTCCTTCACAAACTCTATCTCCCAAGCCAGAGACAATAACAAGTTGGTCTCCTGTCTCTTTCTTAATGTCTCTAAAGCTTTCAATACTGTCTCTCACCCTGTTCTTCTTTCTAAACTTTTTCAGCTCAGTCTTTCTTCTTCTTCAACTATTTCCTGGTTCCAAAGCTACCTTTCTAACAGACAACAAGCTGTTAAATGGCTCTCCTGCATCTCCCCCCTCCTCCCCATTAAGATGGGAGCTCCTCAAGGATCAATACTTGGTCCTTTCCTTTTCAATATTTTCATAAATCACCTCTATACTTCCTTTCCACAATCATCCCTAATAAAGTATGCAGATGACTTCACAGTCATCACCACCTCTGATACCCTCCCTGACCTATACACCCTTACACAAAAGTCTTTCAACCTTATTAAAACATAGCTCTCAAATAACTAACTCTTACTCAACCTTAAAAAGACTAAACTTCTAATTTTCCTCCCCCAATCACTGTCTCAGCACAAATCCATATTCACCATTTCATCCCTTATTAAGCTTCTCAGTGCCATTTTAGATGACCAACTAAAGACTGACCTTCACATATTCCACTGTATTATGAAAACTCATCAAAAATTAGGTCTGTTGTACAGAAATAAAAAGTTCATAACTATTGAGTCACAACAGACACTTGCCCAAGCTTACCTCTGTCCTAACCTTTTCAATAGTTCTCAAATCCTAACTAACCTACAATCTAATCTCCTATCAAAACTCGAAACCACCAACAGTAAAGTAGCTAGATTTGCATCTAATAACCCACCAAGGTCACGTGATTGTCTTGCTCTTAAGTCTTTAAACTGGTTAGAATTTCCTCATTTCCTCACCATCTCCAACTTTCACAACTTACCTTCATTGATTCCATCATACGCAAACCCACCTCCTGCCCAAGCATCTCCACTTTAGTCTCCCTCTACACCCCTCCTCGAACTCTAAGGAGCTCTAATCCACATCTCCCAGAAATCTACAAACCCAAGAGCTCTTTTGGACAAAAACTGTGTAGCTATTTAGCTGCCCTATCATGGAACAAACTTCCAATGTCCCTCTGAAAAATAACCCAGACTCATAACTTCAAAAAAGCTCTAAAAGATTACCTAATTACTACCCGGACATGTCATTGTAAATATCCTGCCTGAACTGTCTACCCCCTTCCGTAATTCAACTCTCACTTTCTTTTAACTAAGCTTTTGTGTTTCCTCTTACATATCATCCTGTCTCTCTCTTCTTAGCCCAGCTCTCCCTGTATTCTTCACTATACTCCTTACCCAACCTCCTCACTAACCTTATCTTCTCTTCCACTTATTATTTACCTAACTCTCCTATATTCCTATTTCCCTTACCTTACCTCGCAACAAAAATTGCTGACATGCTTAATCTCTAACTATATAAGCTGTTGCCCACAGGACTTCTTCTTTGCATTCTATTTAACAAGTGCTGTTCAGTTCTACTCCTTCAGCCTCTGGTTTTACCAAAAATCACTGTAAAACAGTTGTGTGTAATGTAGTGTTATATCTGTAAAACTCTGCATATAGTGATAATGTTTTCTACTATTATATCATACCAGTAATTGTGATCTGTGTATTGATGTATGCCTGCATATAGTATTTATGCATTCTGGTATTGTATTTTACTAGATATTGTGACGTAATAACATGTTGTATTGTAGAGCTTTTCTACCTAGGCTTCCTCTGAAAAAAGGCCTTTACTCAGTTGGACTATTCTGGTTAACAAATGTCAAATAAATAAATAAGTAAATAATTCTCTTCAAACTGTGTGTTAGATTATATTACCCAACTACAGAGGCTAATAGCTCATTACTAAAGCATCTATACACTAGAATTAAATCTCCACTTATCAGCCTTTAAACAATGGAATAACTTAAGGCTGGTGAGTTTGTTTTTATAACACAGATACTTGGCACTCTTTATTTGCTTTGTAGAGTCTCTGTACCCTTTCACGTTGATTATCTCATTTTTCCACAGGATTGGAATGCAGTACCATATTCCATATGCAGCCTAATCAGTGATTTATACAGTGTGATTATGACTTCATGATACTGTGAGTTAACCAGGCATAATATATCCTTGGTCATCAGAAACCATCTTACACTTAGATTAATATTATAAATAACAAGTGCTTGTCTATTATTACTTCAGAATCTCTTGCACTACCCACATTTGGTACAATCTGATCATTTGGAGGGTAGCCATATTCCTTATTATTTCTTCCAAATTGTAGGACAAAACATGTATTGCTATTAAGGGATATCTCATTCTCTTAAATCCAGTTATATACTGAGTTTAAATAGCTTTTCAGATTACTTTGGCCTACTACTGAAGCTACTGTTGCTCCTATCTTTGTTTCATCAGCAAACTTGTTAAGCCAAGCACTATATTTGATGAGAATTGTTGGCATCAAAATATTAAATAAAATAGGCCCCAGTGCTGACCCATGTAGTATTCCATTTTAAACTAATTTCACAGATTATAAATTATTGTTCACTCTAACTCTACAAGGTCTTAGGGCAATTCTCTGTCCAGTCCAAATAACAATGTTATTTATAATCAATTGTTGAGGAACAGAACAATGTCCAAACCATTTGCAAAATCAAGGAAAATAATTTCTGCAGACATTACATTTTCTAGAACATCATTTAGGATGACATACAATCCTAAGATGGTTATTGTACATGAAAGACCACTAAAAATTGCATGTTGGTTAAGAATCATGTTCAAAATAAACAAAGTTAGCATCAAGCTTAATGTCATATCTGATGTTGTCAATTTTCATTCTATCCTCTCAACTGTTGGAACTGTTGGATTTAGATCTGACCGTTGGATCCAACTTGGCTGTTACTGAAGCTCATGTCCACCAAAAACTCTTGAGCTCCTCCCCTACCCATTATGCACCAACCCCTATCATACCTCAGATCTTGTTTGCCACTGTTCGCAAAAGACGTGGTTATCCTGAACTCTCGAGCGTTTGTTGAGATAAGTGCTCTTTTGTGCATATATATATATATATATATATATATATATATATATATATATATATATATATATATATAGGGTTACCTATCAAAACATCAAATGGTCATAACATCTAAACTCAAAACATCAAGAACATAACATCTAAATTAAAAACATCTAAAACTCATAACATCGAATCTCAAAACATTAAAAACTACAAAGCAACTATAAATAACATCCCACACACTGTTTACTATGTTTCTGCAAGGGGGGCAAGCCCCCCTGCACCCCCCATGTTAGGGGCTCCACACCCCCATAAATTAAATATACCAACTCTGAGATTGCACTACAGTGAGGTTAGGAAATTAACTTTTTTCCCCACTGTAGTGTGATCTTGGAGTTGGTATGTTTAATTTACGGGGGGTGTGGGGGGTGCAGGGGGCCTTGCCCCCCTGCAGAAACATAGTAAACAGTGTGTGGGATGTTATTTATAGTTGCTTTGAAGTTTTTAATGTTTTTAGATTCGATGTTATGACTTTTAGATGTTTTGAAGTTTAGATGTTATGGTCTTGATGTTTTGAGTTTAGATGTTATGAAGACTAGATGTTTTGATAGGTAACCATATATAGATATATACATAGATAGAGATATACATATACATATACATATACATATACATATATGTATATATTTATTTCCTTCCTTTTATACTCAGTGTAACTCTTTTATACCATTGTTGGTAATATTATTCCCCTACCTGCTATATTATCTTTCTTTATAGTGTACACATCTGAGTAATTCTTCTTACCATTGTTGGTATTTCTCTCCCGTTTTTCTTCTTCTCTCATATAAAAAAACTTTCCACTTTATATTTTTTCTTTAAAATTGTCATGTCTGACAAAGCTCTAGCTGGCTTCAAAAAATGTCAGAAGTGTGGGCATAAACTACCCTTATCTGATGCCCATGCTTTATGTGTACATTGTTTAGGTCCTTAACATTTACAAGAGGATTGTATTATCTGCAAAAATTTCAATCCAAGGGCCTTAGCAGATAGGAAAAATTAATGGGCCTTAGCAGATAGGAAAAATTAATGAATATTGAAAAGTATGCGTCCATCCTCATTTAGAGAGACTATCGCTGGGGCTCAATCCCCCAAAATGAAACATTAAGGACAGCTTGGCTAAGTCTCCAAGACCATCTACTTCTTCCATGCCTTCATTGGAGCCAGCAAAGAAAAAAAATCTAAAATGGATCCGAAGTCTGCTCAAGTGTTCTCTACTTTGGATCCGATGAGAAAATCTTCAAATCCAAGTTCTTCAGAATCGAAGATTCTAGCGAGGATAAGATATTCTCCAAAGTTGGATCCAGTTCCTTCTAGGGTTTCCTCTTCCTTCATGGAGATATGCCATTCAAGGTCACCATCCCTGGCCATATCTCATTCTTCCAGGAGTCTAACTGAGAAAGATGTGAATAGAATGATGAGGAAGTTTCTCTCAGTGCAAATTTAGATGGATGTTCTCCTGGCTCCTACACCCTTGGGACAGGGATGCTGACCATCTTTTACACCACCATTGTCTACTCCTTCTTTGATCCCACTAATTGTTTCAGAGTCCCTGGGTCTGAACCTTCTGGGTCTGTCCTGCTCAGATTGGAAGATACCTTTATCTTTGGATCTAAAGACTTCTCTGAGTGCACCGGCTCTGACTTCTTCAGATCCGGATGACTTTCGGAGCCAAAGCTGCCTTGTTGGATCTAAGGCATTAAAGTCAAGTCTGAGGTTTTTATATCCGTCTCTGCCTCTCAGAGCTTCGGCATTGGATAGCTCAACTCCAGCTGCTGCCACAGGGCGAACTGCTCTCAGACAGAGGGAGGCAATGACCCAGAAGCCTGTCTTCTCAGATCTACTGTCTTCTTTCTCTCCAGAGTTGGCTGCCTTCAAGGTTGTGAAGAGAGTATTAAATAGGATGGATGTATCCAGCCCCTTCAGCTCTCCAATCCAGTTTTCAGATGTCTCTTTGCTTGGAACAACATCATTCTATGTCAGAGGGACAGCCAGCTCAAAGCCTCCAGATCACCCAAAAGGGTATTACAATTTATTTCGACATTTCATCAGATCATCACACTGAGGATGTTCCTCAGAAGAGAAACTGCAAAAGGAGGCATTTTGACTGTCTGTAAGAGTCAGTCACTGAGGATACTGATTTCGATGAGGTAGAAGGGTCCCCATGATCACCTCTGAAATACATCTCATTTGGAGACATTCTTGAGATCCTTAAAGAGAGAGGTGGTTGGACCTCCACCTACCCTTCATCGGAGGAATCAGTATTTCTGAAAGCCTTTAGAGTTGGCCTGTTTACCTCCTGGGTTACTCTGCCCACTGATGACCTCATTGATTTGATTTCTAGGCAGGCTTGGAAGGAACCTGAGTCAGTTGGGCCAATCCCTAAAAGGCCAGATAAGATTCTGGTTTCACCTGTCGGGAGGGAATTATGGAGTAAGGGGGCACCAGTGGATGCCATGGTTGTGGCAACGGCCACTAAGAAGGAACTCCCCGAGCAAAGCTCCTCTATCCATCCCACTAACAGGGAGTCTAGGACAATGGATAGGTTTGGGAAGCATGTATTTGCTTCAGCAACCTTTGCCCTTAGATCACTGAACTATTTGGCACATTTTACCAAACTACAAAGGGATTTGATCAAAGAACTTTCAAAATCCCTTTTAGAGACAATTACTGCTGAGGCTCAATCTTCTGTGGCCTCCCAGCTGGCTACTTTCCAATCCATTTCAAACTTGCCCTTGAGGATTATCTCGCATGCAGCTGAAGGTGTCTCAAGGGCAGCGGGTTGAGGAGTATCCATTAGGACACATGCCTGGATGCACTTATGTGATTTTGTGGAGCCTTTCAAGTACTCATTCATCAATGCTCCTTTTGATGGCAGTTTATTGTTTGGCCCAAAAGTGAAGGATGTACTCCCCAGGTGTGAGAAGGATGGAAAGACCATCTCTGCAGTCAGTGTACATTTTTCGACCCCTCAAAGATCCTTTTCTAGGAATAACTGAGGTGGTCAGAAGATGTGGTTCAGAAAGTCCCAGGGTCCTTTCCAGGACACACGTGGAGATAGTTACCCTAGGGGCAGAGTTGGGAATTCTAATGGACAATGCAGTCCACATAGGAGGCCTGCAAAACCAGGGGTTGAGAGATTCTTTCTCTGACAGATGCTATCAGCGCTCCTGTAAAGAGGCCCAATTGTACCCCTCTGGAGGCAATCAGGTCGACTTTCTCTGCACCTGACAGCCTGGCTAGATTTAACAAGAGATACTTGGGTGCAGAGAATTATTTCTACATTCTATAAAATTCCCTAATCCCTGTCACTTTCAAGATTCCTGAAGTTCCACCTAGTCAGAGTAAAGAAGCAGCAATAGAAATACAAAAGCTTCTAGAAAAAAGTCATCAAAGAGGTCCCACCAGACCAGATAGAATCCGGAACTTATTCAAGATTCATTTTAATGCCAAAGAAAAGAGGGGACTGGAGACTAATTCTGGATCTCAGTGAATTGAACAAATCAGTTTGACATACAAAGTTTCAGATGGTCATGTTTCAGTCCATTCTACCCTTTCTGGACAAGGAAGACTGGATGTGTGTACTTGATAGACCTTCAGGATGTGTATTATCACATAATAAAGAACAGACAGTCCAGAAGGTATTTACACTTCCAGCTGGGAGCTAGTCACAGTCATTTCAGAATACTGCCCTTTGGTCTCACCACAGCCCCCAGGGTGTTCACCAAATTTATGACAGTAGTAGTGGCTCACTTGAGACTGCAGCGATTCAGAGTGTTTCCATATCTAGACGTCTGGCTCATTCCCTCCCTGACCAGGCATCTACTAAATTATTACTATCAAGAGATCAGGTAATCCAGACTTGTTCTCATCTGGGGATATCCATAAATCACAAGAAATCTCAGTTACAACAAACTCAAACCTTGAAATTCGTAGCAGCCAATCTTCAACATGACACCAGTGACAGCTTCTCTTCCTCTGTCAAGAGTGCAACTATCAGGTTCCGGGTCAGAAAAAATAATTTGCTATACCAAAATTTCAGCCCACTTAATTCTTCAAGCCTTGGGGTCAATGTCAGCTGCCATTATCTTAGTCCTGCTAGCAAGATTTCATATGAGAATTCTCCAATGGATGTTAGCAACAGAGTGGTCAGTTCTTTCCCAGTGCATATCAACACAAATAATAATCACTCAGGCATGCAAGAAATACCTTTGGTGGTGGATCCACCTAGATCAGGTTCTACAAGGTCATCTTTTTATTCTCCCTCAAGCCAAAGCCATAGTGACCAAGTACACTTCCCAAATTGGGTGGGGGTCACTTCCTGGGAAAACCAGTCCAAGGCACGTAGTCCCCCGAACAGGTAAATTTGCATATCAGTGTTCTAGAGTTGAGAGCATTGCTCTTAGCATTGCAAGACTCCCAAGATGCTATCCTTTAGGAACAACTGCAATTAAAATAGACAATATGTCAGTTGTTTGGTACATCAACAAGAAAGGAGGAACCAGATCCTACCCCTTATGTCCAGAAGCACTCAGAGTGTGGCAATGGGAAATCTCATCCAACTGCTTTCTGATAGCAATGCACATTCTGAGGAAGTCTAACATGACAGCAGACAAACTGAGCATGTGTATTCTGCTACCTCATGAGAGGTCTCTCAACATGAAAGTGACAGAAATGATTTTCCATCAATGGGGCCAGCCTTGCTGCGATATTTTTGCTTCTCCCCTAAACAAGTGCAGCAGCTTCTTTGTCCTGGTCCCCCACCAGGGGAATCACCAAGGAATACTCTACTCCACAATTGACTCTCCCGGTCTCCTTTATGCCTACCCCCCAACTCCCCTAATTCCCAAATTTCTGCAGCAAGCTGCCCAGTTGAAGATCAAAGTAATCTTCATTGCTCCTTATTGGCCATAACAAATTTGGTTCCGCTTTCTTTGGCCTCACCTAATTTACCCACCTTAGATTCTAGATCAGATTCCAGACCTTCTTTCTCACCCGACAGGCATGATTCACCAGGACATCTCAAACATCAAGCTAACAGCATGGTTTCTCCAGTTCTGTTAATACCCAAACAACTGATGCTCTCATCCCCTGTCCATCATATACTTTTATCTTCCTATAAGGCTTATACAAGAATACTTTATAGAAGCAAATGGAAAAAGTTTGTTTTCTGGGCACAACAAAAATGCATTGACCTTTTCTCAGGTCCTGTACAATGTGTACTTGATTTTTTGGCAATGATTTGTAATGACGGACCTAGTTACTCAACGATTAAAGTTGTTATCAGCAATCTCTAATTTTAATATTGGATTTGAAAATTCTTCTCTGGCTTCTTCTAAACTTTGTAAGGCATTTTTGAGAGGGCCACTCCTTCAGAAACCCCCATATAAAGACCCTACTCCACCATGGGATTTGAACTTGGTGCTGCAAGCCTTGATTCATTCCCCCTTTGAACCAGCATCAAAATGAGATCTTACATTTCTGCCCTGGAAAACTATCTTTCTAGTGGGTATTACCTCTGCTAGAAGAAATTCAGAACTTCAAGCACTGTCACCTAACCCTCCCTACTTGATCTTTCATATGGATAGAGTCACTTTACATACCAATGTGTCTTTCCTTCCGAAGGTGGTGTCATAATCCACCATCAATCAATCTATTAATTTGCCAGTTTTCTTTCCTAAATTTTCAGACAAAGGTGAATATATGTTGCATTTATTGGATGTTCAAATATAATTAAGTTTTTACTTACATAGGACAAAAGAAAAAGAAAGACAGACCAATTATCTGTATCCTTTGCAGATTCTAAATTAGGCAAATCAGCTGCAACGGTATTTTTAACCAGATGACTAATGGATTGCATATCATTTATTAACAGCAAATTGGGTCTACCCTTACCAAGACCTCTAAGAGCAAATTTGACTAGGTCCATGGCTACTTCTTCAGTATTTATCTCTAGAACTTCCATGGATGACATATTTGCAGCTGCAACTTGGTCCAAGTCTCATACCTTTATTACTCATTACAAATTGGGTCTGGTCTCGAGGGGAAGAGCAGATTTTGGTTTGACTGTGCTCAGGAACATCCTTCCTTAGAGCCCACCCGGGATTTTAGGTAGCTGGGTACTCTGTCCCAACAGTTGAGGACTGAATGAAAATTGACTACATCAGATAAAACAGTTATGTACTTACCGTAACAATCCACCTACAATGCTGATTTTTGTTCTTCCTCAACTTCCCACCCACCAATCCCCATCCTTTGCCATTATTGACTTCTGGTAGAGTGAGAGACTAGAAGGACACCACTGTCCTTAATACTGAGCTCCAGATATGACCTTTCTGTCAAGAAATTTGTAGTGATTCTTTCTACTTTATGTAAGGCAGCAAACAAGATCTGAGGTGTGTTAGGGGTTGGTGCCTTATGGGTAGGAGAGGAGCTCGAGAGTTTTTGGTGGCCACGAGCTTTAGTAATGGCCAGGTCAGATTCAAGGGTTAGATCTGAACCCAGCAGTTCCAACAGTTGAGGAAGAATGAAAATGGACAACACAGATGGAATGTTATAGTAAGTAAGTAACTTTTTTTTTTATAAAACATTTTTCCAAAGTTACTTGTTAGATTGATAAGGCTGTAGTTATCGGATATATTAGCATCACTTTGTTTGAAAATTTATAACCTCTGGGTTATTTTTCCATACATTGGATACATAACCTGAAATTTAATTTTGTTGAAATAAATATGCAAGGAATGAAACTAAGCTGTCTTTTATCATGTTGAAAAAATATCCATTCAGACGAGCTGGTCTCAAGTCTGTGTCAGCATTAATTATATCAAATGCTGACCTGACACTAACCTCAGCTATAACAGGATAAGATTAATGATTGACATATTCAGTCAAGACACTTTGTTATTTGCCAGATAATTCTAAAAACGTATTGCTAAATACCTTAGCTGCAGTACTGTTAGTAAATACCTATGAGACCTTTATGTAAATGGGAATCCTTGAGACATCTTAAATTATTGCAGTAAATGCATGTTCATGCCATGCATTTCTCATGTATCTGTTCCATTGCATCCTTACCTATGTTATATCTGTTTCCATTGCAAAGGGAGGGATATTTTTTAAAGACATTCAACAATGCTCATATTTTTTATTTATCTTTTGATTGGGTTAGAACCAGTTGGTTAGTGTCCTCTATTCAGAGGAGACCTGAGGTGGTATTTATACTACTAGATGAAATTTGGCCATGGTACATAAGACACTGTCCGGTTTGATTCTCAGTTAGAGCGTCTTCTGCGTGGAGACATGCGTGAATGGGCGTACCTTCATTGAAAGTTGTGCGTCAGGCCTGGCAAGCTGGTACGTAAAAATCAACTGCCAATCATTAGCGGACTGGAGTTCCGCTTTGGCGACCCCTAACCAGGAAAAGCTGAAAGACACAAACAAACAAGGGAATTTCTCCTACTCTTTTTGATAGCTGCAGTAGGATCTTTTATATCCAGTTAAGCTACCACCAGCTTAAGCAGATGAGACCTGGACTTATCATCTCATCCAAAGGAAGACACACTCAGGAGTGCAGCACTCCACTTATGCTGCACTGTTGTGTTAAAAATCCAGTTACCTGGTGTGGGAATATAACTCACAGCCTTTTGTACAAAAGATGAGTGTGCTACCTGTTGCACCACTGACAAATGTTATGTTTATTCATCAATTTCTGTATTGTTCTAGTCCACTAGAGTGGTTTGTTGAATGACAGCCCACCACTACTTTTAAATGAAAAGTATTAATCCACTAAGCCATCTCTTTTTGGTACCATATCATCCCACTTCTGGAGATGTTCCAGAATTACATTGTTATTGCCCTGGTGAGATGTTTTATTGTTAAGAGTATTGTAATGAAGGGCCCTGTATATTTTCATTAATACCTCCCAGAAAAGACTTAAGTGATCAGAATTTTCCAGTTCTGCATATTACAGTGCACATACAAATGACACTTTCCTCATTAACCCAAGCAACACCCAAGACATTAAGGTATCTATTCAGAGTACTAACCATCAGCTAGTATTACTGTTTAATTTAAACATACGTTATTATTGCATCCACAGATAAATGTTAACACAGGCATAGAATTTTTATATGTTACTTAATTCCAGTTTATATTTTGGACCTTAATATCACCAGCTTATATAGCAAAGTTATTCACAAAGCAATGATCGAGAATTTGAAAAAATAAATCTCAACAGCAACTACATTCATATCTCACTTTCTGAAAAATCTTTTCTGTTTATGTTACTCTGACTTCAGATTATTCAGAGATTAGTTATTTCAACTTCTGTTGTGTGTGTTAAATACAGTTAAGTAAATGCAAGTTTCCTTAGCTTATAACTATATATATATATATATATATATATATATGTGTGTGTGTGTGTGTGTGTGTGTGTGTGAGTGTGTAGGAGAGAGAGAGAGAGAGAAACACCACAAATGAGGCAGAGAGAAAAAACAGCACAAATTATGTTTTGGCAATAATTATGTTGTCCTATAAAGTCTTAATAGGCAATAGTAGATTGTAAGAGGTATCGTATCTAAGTTAATGCATCTATACCAATAGTGCCATTGATCAATCTGTATTGCAACTCAGTAAGTGTATTTGTACTCCTAGACTCATGCACAAACAGTTTTCATAAATCAGCATTCTTTTCTAGATGCAAAATACTTCCAGGCCTTAATTATAATAAATCCTAATATTTTGTTTTCCACCTGTGTCCCAGATTAATTTGATCTTCACAAAAACAAAATCTTGTAATATGGGTCTGTACCCCCAGGTATAACTCACTACTTACATTTGAAAAATACAGCCTTCTTTATTTTCTTTTCAGTGTGCTTGCCTGATGTAATTGAGTGCTCAAGAGACCAAGTGATAAGTGAAAATTAATAAAGATGGTTATGAAGCCCTTTCCCAGTGCTAACTGCATAATACATTTTACCTTTGCTTAGCTGCCTTTGTTTCTTGTTTTTTTTTTAATCCCCCTACCCCACCCTACTCCCACACACAAACACACACACACACTTCTGTAATTACTGGTCTGTACTAAACAGTGTTGTGAAGGCTGCCAGCCCAGCTAGCTAGAATTTTGTAAATAATTCTATGTCATTTGGGAATAGTAATATGATTTGTATGCTTGTCTTACAAATGTAAGAAAACTATATGTTATGTGTATAATAAACTACTGGTGCAGACGTGTGTATTGAACTGTATGTTCTGTACTGAGCTTTGAGAATGTAACCACAGTGTACCCTGCTGGAAAACAGCAGAAATGTGTATAAACTATATGCCTATGCAAATGAATGTTTTCATGGTAAAAGTTGGAACATACAGGGTTAACTTGCAAAACTCTAAGAAAATAAGTTGAAACTGCTTACAATGGTGCTATAAGGTTAATTAATGCAAAGAGACAGGATGTCCTGAAACATCCATCTTCAGCACTTCTCATCTGCATTTGTTTGCTGTATAAGTAAGACTTAGATCATAGTATCTCCTTAGAGATAGCTAGGAATATAGTAAGATTAGTTTAGATGTTTTCTGTATTTATGTGAGACTGCCCTGTAATGTTGTTTTAAAGCATTTCCTGTGATTCTGAACTCTGTTGTCACTGTACTGAGTTACTGAGTATTGTCTTGTTTTTTTATTAGTTATTATTAAATATATTTAAACCTTTTAATTGTGGCTGGATTGTTTAGAGATATTTAAGCTCTTAGAGTACTTGCATATGCATTTGGTGACACTGTATAGACCACTCTTAAATAGCCTTAGTCTTGGTCACACTTAGCATTTGGATAATAATAACATTACACAGTAAAATTGGTCACCCTTTAGGAAGGGCCTTATAGTAGCTGATAAGAGTGGTTGGTGGCAGCTGGTTCTACCTTATAGTCTGGGCAGAAGGGGCATAGCTAGTTAACCTGTGCCAGCCTTCCCCAGGAGTGTCTGTGTGTTTGTATATAAATCATATCTCTAAGTGTGTGTGTGTGTGTGTGTGTGTGTGTGTGTGTGTGTGTGTGTGTGTGTGTGTGTGTGTGTGTGTGTGTGTGTGTGTGTGAGCTCCTTGTGCAGGGACACAAAGCACTGGTTGGACAGAGAGGGTGATGGAGGTTTTGGCTTTTCCACTCGGCTGAGATCCTAACCATATAGCTGTGCCAGTGGGGAGTCTTATTGGGGATCTGGAGAAAGAGGCAGAAACCAGCCCCAGACTGCCTGTGATCTCTGTGTGCTCTTGGGAAATTGTACTTTACTGTGTGTGTACTTGTCATCCTCCTAATGTGCACATCCCTCACTAGTGTTGGTGGGGAGGATTGAGGCTCCTTGATTACTGAGCCAGTGCAGGGGGCATCACAAGTGCTACAATTAACTTTTGATTTCATTCTTTATGCCCTTTATTTTGTACCCTATTATACAAACCATGGTTACCCTATAATGATTTATTCTTGGCTATATATTTCTTAATCCCATAATAATAGAGTCTCATATTACTAAGGGCTACTTGGTTTCTTTATTGATCTCAGACAAACTTGTTTGTGGTGATGGTGATGTTGTAGGAAAAGCTAATGGTCTAATATGATTATGTTCTATTACCTGAGGCCTGTTGGACCTAGAAAATACATGGTTTAACTCCAGATTGCCACCACTAGCCATCATATTTCCAACAAGAGGAAGAAAAAGACAGTCAGGAGCAAAGATCTGAGTTTCAGATTATAATGTCCTAGTGTAGCAAGTCTTGTCTCCTATGACTTAAACAAATGAGATGCACATGAAACAGAAAAGTATAATGTGCTCTCAGTGAGTCTGTTTTTCAGCTGCACAGGGATCACAGTGAAGTAATCTTGTTCTCCTTCATTGTCTGTCTGTCATGACAGGGCATATGTGACAGCCTAATTTGGAGAGCTGATTCAAAAGGCTGCATCAGTGATGTGTAAAAAAAACTGTAAGACCTGTATGGAGAAAAGAAAGCTCTAAATGGTACACCCTATCAATTAGAATCAGTAACACAGAAAACCACACAGACTTAAATATTCTGATTTACATACTCACAACTTAGACTGTAGTGACAATATGAACACATTTTGCTTTACTCTTGCATCATATTCCATATGTTGCCCCCTCGGCCTTCCAACACTTTATGTATCTATAAGTATTTTCTTTAGAGTTCTTTGTACTTACGACATTGAGCTTAATGACACCTCTTCAAGTTTCAATACATGCCTGCCTCAGTAATTTTCATGAGTCCTTATGATTTTTTGCAATATGATGCCAGGACACTAAAATGCCTTTCTTCTTTAATTGTCTGATACAAAATGTTATCACAGTGTGCAAATAGCCAGGGATTAGCAGCCTTTACATTAATTTGGTATGTTCTAGTTTGTTCACTCTAACTTTTTATCAGTAGACTGTGTTACATTTTCTGAAAGTAAATGTTCTACAATGAAACTGTGAGTATTAATGAATAAATGCACATATATTGAAATACTAAGCATAATGTTATTACAACATATTCAGGAAATGTTGAAAAGAAGAATATTTTCTTGGTGTGTTGTAGACATATATTTATTTAAAGTAATATTTGATCAGAAATGACTAAGTAACAAGAAATATTTTTGCCACTAGATGGCACTTCAGAACAATCACTACAATAACAATTGCTCTAACCAACTCCAAAGCAGGATTAACTGTTATAGCAATAACCCACGCCTGGGTGTGGGTAATGCTGGATTTACCCACAGTTGGTGTGGTTTGGTCACGAGGGCAAAGCCCAAGTAGCCAAACAAAGACAACCGTGGGTAAATCCAGCATTACCCACACTCAGAAGTAGGTTATTGCTATTATACAATGACATTATTTAAGAAAAAAAATTACTTTTCTTAAATAATGGCATTGTATAATGCCTTCTTGCTGCCCTTCCGCAGCTGTCTAGTATTCTGCGGCAGTTCTGATGTACTGCACATGCGTATGCTTACGCAGTACATCAGAGCTGTGGGTGGAAGCAACAGAGAAAGGAAGATCTCCGTTGCTTTTTACAAACTGTCTCGCTATGTTAAAGGAGTTTAACATAGCGAGACAGCTTTAAAAAAAGCAACGGAGAATCTCTGTTGCTGTTTTTAAAGCTGTCTTGCTATGTTAAACCCATTTAAAATAGCGAGACAGGTTTAAAAAAAGCAACTGAGAAAGTAAGATCTCCGTTACTCTTTTTAAAGCTGTCTTGCTATGTTATACTCCTTTAACATAGAGAGACAGTGTGCAACAGAGATCTTGCATTCTCCATTGGAGTAAAAAAAAAAGACTTATACTAATGGAAAAAGTCCGGGTTACCAGACCTTTTTCCATTAGTATAAGTCTGATTTACAATGTGCACACTGACCAATCAACGTGCACATTTTAGAATATTAATGGGGGTCGTTGTATAATATCAGTGATTGAATGCTACCTCTCAAACCTTTTAATATCCCTGCCCATTTCCTCTCTGTGTTATTTTCCTGTCATGCTTTATTAGGGGGAAAAGTTCTCATTCCATTTTCAGTTTATTATTTTCTACACGCACGTCTTGTCTTACTGCACAACTGACATTGAAGTAAAGTTTCATGTTTTACTTATTTATTTATTCAGTCAATTATTGCATTTGGTTACCAGGATAGCCTGACGCAGCAGCAAGCCCCTTTTCATCAGACACCTGGGGAGAAAAGCTCAAATTCAATATTGTCAAAGTTTACAATAAATAAAATATTGGCATAATAAGATAACTTATTTGTAATACAATGTACATATATTGCTAACTGCTTTAAATGATAAATGTAGTAATAACTAGAGGAAACCCTCAGTGGGTATAGCATAAAAAATTTAGAATTGCATGCAAAGACAAACAAGAGAAGAAGAAATGTATACAAGGAAATTTGGATGAAGGATGTAGGTGAAAGAGTTTAGCATACAGTAAATATAGGAAAGGAGGAAAGCAGAGAAGTAAAAGGAGTGTAGGAGAGAGAGGTGGGTAAGAGAGACTGGTGTGCAGGTATGAGAGGAAAGTGCAAGGAGAGACTGGTAGGGTAGTGGTAAAGCAGATGAAAATAAGTTATAAAATGAAGAAGTAAAGAAATTACTTAAGTTTGTGGGATATTATCTATTCACTCTGTGAAGGTTTAGGAACAGAGCCAGGAATCAAATATGCAATGTTTTACTTGTGCTATGAAGGCCTTTAGATTTTGTCTAACATGTTTGCCTAAAATGTTTGAGGCTATGTGGACTGGGACTTCTGCAGGTGCTTCAGCCCTATTCTTTCACCTACACCCTCTTACCTATTTCCTAGCCACACTACCCTCTCATAAAAAAAAAAAAAAAAAAAATACAGAGTCTATCCCCTAACAAAAAAAATTGCACCTCTCCTTTTCCACCTCATCTAGCACAAACTTCTTAATGTTTTCCCTTTTGTATTCCACTCTTTTTTTATCTCCCCTTTTTCAAACTTTCCTGTCTCTCCCTTTCTGGTCTTCAGTTGTAATTATTAGGTTGTCCACATAAGGGTACTCCTATATAAAATATATTAAACCCTTTTATTTTTTAAATATCAGTAATAAAAGCCTCACAGTATGCAGCTCACATCAGGTATTTTAAACATGACTGCACATAGCTGTGTCCATGTCTAAAATCCGAATATATATAAAATACTAAGAAATAATACAAAGCTTATAGTTTTCATGTAATCCTTCTCATCTGCTTAACCCTTGATGTAGATCAGAAGTATGCAAGGCTGTACGTGCACATATAAATTCCATACACATCCAATCCCTAGTGCCATTTTGTAGAAGCAGCCAGAGAGTGAGCATGTGTGATCGCAGTTGTTAGTTTGTATACAAGTTACTTAAGTTATAGTCAGTAAGCTTCTATAGTGATGTGTTTGTATAAAATAAAGCTGCTTGAACAGAACCCACGAAGACTCGTTTATCTGTGTCCTAACATGAAAGCAACATGGTGTCAGAATTGGGATCGAAGAGAGAAGAATATTCAGAGCCATGAGATGTAAAGGTGACAGAGAAGGTAAAATCGAAAGAAAAGAGCACAAACAGAGCCAGAAGAATCAAAGGTAATGAGAAATGACATAAATTATTTACTCAATGAGAAAGATGAAAAAAGGGGCATTACAAGGGCACAAACCGCATTATCAGGCAAGTGGAAAGTATACAAAAGTTTGTTAACTAAAGAAAATACTTAAGATATTTGATGAAATGATTAACAGTAATGCAAAATGAGTATGTTTAAAGCAAAATGAACACATTTCAAGCAAAATGAGTGTGTTTAAGGCAAAGTCGGGCATGTTTAGAGTAAAACAAGCACAAGAAAAGTACATTGGGCATAAAAAGGGCTTAAATGAGCAAAATGAATATAATAAGAAAAGAAAAGGGCACATTAAGCAAAAAAATAAAGCAAGGCAACTGCATGTGTTTTGGGCAAAGTGCTGGGTTTGGGCATAACTATGACTTTGTATTGTATCAAGGGAATAACTAAAGTTTTTCTAAGTATCTCAGTGTGTGTAAAAGTGCTTACAGTGTGTGCTTATTACTGTGCATGTATTTTGAAGAGGTTGTTGTGTGCAAAGTGCAACTATTTCATAAACTCCAGTCAATAAGTATAGTTATTTTGAAAAGTTCTTCTGCTGGGTGTGTCTATTCGCAAAGTGTTGCCATTACAGAGTACTTCTTGTACTGTAAAGAGTTGCCTAGCTAGGTACCACCATTTTGGGGACATTTCAGTGTGCTGTATGCAGTTATTTGCAAAGTACAATTACTTCAAAAGTTATTGAGTTTAAGGCAACTGATGTTCAATTTATTCATATTGTGCAACTGCTTGACGTTTCTTAAACTGATCAGAGGTGTTTTCTTGCAAAAGACGACATTACAAGAATACTACAGTACTTGTGAATTACTCCGTTGCATCGTAAAGTTCTTGAATCTTTGTTAAAGTGATGAATTTAACAAGTGATGGTGCATGACTTTAGCATTTCTGCCTTTACCAATAAAATTATGAAAGTATATCAAGTGATGGTGTATTACTTTAGCATTTGTGCCTTTACCGATAAAATTCCGAAAGTATAGCAAGTGATGGCGTATTACGTCAGCATTTCTGCCCTTACCAATAAAATTCTGAAAGTATCGAGAAGCCCGAGAAGTTTATTTTGCAAAGTTCATTAAAGTTTCGAAAAGCCCGAGAAGTTTAATTCGCAAAGTCCAGTTATTCAAAAGTACTATGAGTTAATTCGCATAATTCCGATAAGCCCAACAAAAGTATAAATTCAGAGCATGAAGGCATTGGGAAGTACTGTTTATGCCAGAAATTTATGCATATGAGTATGTGTGTGTATTCATGCTTATTCGCAAAACCCCTTCCCTGGTATGTGTTAATATGGCAGACAGATTTTGAAAACCCCTACCACTTGTGTTTGATCAGAATAGTGCAGAGAATTGGAGAATATTTGAGCAAGACTACGATATGTTCACACAAGCAGCTTATGCAGATAGAGATGCATGCACCAGGGCATGCATTTTGCTAAACCTAACAGAGTCTGAGGCCATAGAAAGAGAGAATTCATTTGTGTATGCACCAGCACTGTATGAAGGAGAAGGTGCAGACCGCCGTTTTGTTGTACAAGCTGAATCAAGGGAAGACCCTGAGTGTTTGAAAAGCAAGTTCAGAGAAATGTGCAATCCCCAGGTGAATATTACATTAGAGAGGCATTTGTTTTACACAACAAATCAGAAACCAGGGGAAATATTTGCAACTTATATAAGTGACTTGAGAAACAGAGCTAAAACGTGTTGGTTTGGTGATCTAAAAGATGAGCTGATAAAGGACAGGCTTGTATGTGGTATGAATAGCGCTGCTGTGAGAAAGATTTTACTTTGTGACAGTGATTTAACATTGACCAAAGCAACAGAGATTTGTCAGATACATGAGGTAATAGAAAAACATACAAGTATGCTAGCGAGTGACAAAAGCATGGTTCCAGTTGGATCCAGGGCACGTGTAGATAGTATGCAACACGTGGCAAACAAGAGCAGGCTGAAGCACGTAGCAACTACAGAATTTCCAAAGAAACCACAACGTTTTCTAGAAAGTTCCAAGAAAACTGCAAGCTCAAGCGCCAGCTCAGTGCAACACAAACATGAATCAGCAATATCTAAATCTAGCTTTATTGTTAACTGTCACAATTTTGGTGAGAATCATGAGTATAAAAGAGAGAACTGCTTAGCATATGGTCAGCAATGTCACAAGTATAAAAATGGAGCCATTTTTAAAAGTTCTGTAAATCAAGTAAGCCTCACACAGTTGTAAAAAAGGTCACACAAAAAAGCAAGTTGATCAAGTAGAGCCAAAACAGTCAGCTTTCTATGTGGATGGTGTATCAGTGCTTGGTGAAAGAGTTGATGCATTAAACTTATTAAACAAGAAGTGAAGTGAAGAGTTTTGTACTGCCTGGATCAATGGAAAATCCACAGAGCTCAAAGTAGACACTGGGTCAAAGTGTAATGTTATACCAGCAGACACATTTGCAAGAGTAAGAACTAACAGCTCAATGTAACCAGTAGTGCGAGACTTGCTGCTTACTGGAGGTGAAGAAATTAAAACCAAAGGTTCAGTGATACATTCATGTTATCTGGCCGAGAACTGTTACAACTTATTTTATGTAGTCTGAAGACCAGTGCAATCTTTATTGGGTCTCAAAGATAGTTTAAGAATGAATCTACTTTCTTTTGCCAAGAAATTCTTTACCTAAGTGCATATCCGAGTTCCAATTTCTCTGAAGCCATTATCTCAGAGTATGCCATTGTTTTCAATGACAAATTGGCCAAACTTCCAATTGTGTATTCCATGAAGTTAGACCTCAAGGTCACGCCAGTAGTCACACCAGCAAGAACAGTTCCGATAGCAATGCAAGATAAAGTTAAAGCTCATTTGGATAAAATGGTGCAGGAAGGTGTGATTTGTCCAGTCACAGAGCCAATTGAATGGGTGTTGTCCATGATAGCTCCTCACAAAAAAGGCTCAGATGAAATCAGAATATGCATTGACCCAAGAGATTTGAACAAAACATTAAAGAGACCATATCATCCAATGCACACAGTCGAAGAAGTTGCAGCTCTAATACCAAATGCCACTGTATTTTCTGTTTTGGATGCAAAGAGTTCATTTTTGTAAGTGATGCTTGATCGTAATTCCTCATTTCTAAATACTTTTGATACTCTGCTTGGCAGATACAGATTCCTAAGGATGCCATTTGGAATATATTCTGCAAGTGAAGTTTTTCAGCATCCAATGGAGCAAATTTTTTGGGTTATCCTTGTGCCATAATAGTAGATGATCTATTGGTTGGAGGCAATGGTGAAGCAGAGCATGACAGAAATCTCAAGAAAGTTCTAGACAGAGCCTGTGAAGTGAACTTAAAACTCAATCCTCTGAAGTGCAAATTCAGACCTCCCAAAGTTATGTATATAGTTCATTTTTTGCAAGTACAGGCTTGAGACCTGACCTGAGAAAGCAGCTATTCTAGAGATGTCCGTGCCAGACAATGTATAGCATTTTCTGGGCACGGTCAACTATTTAGGCAAATTTATATACCAGACTTCAGTGAGTTGGCAGCACCTTTAAGGGGGCTAACACGCAAAAATGTTGCATGGTCATGGTTGGGACATCATCAGAAGGCATTTGAAGACCTTAAGCATAAAATTGCCACCCACCTATGTTAAGATACTATGATGTGAACAGACCAGTTATTCTTTCCTGTGATGCTTCAAAATTTGGCTTAGGCACAGTTATACTTCAAGAGGGCAGATCAGTAGCCTATGCATCTAGAACACTAACCCAAACTGAGATGCATTATGCTCAAATTGAGAAAGAGCTTTTAGCTATAGTATTTGCGTGTTCCAAGTTTCATGATTATATTTATGGTTGAGCTATTCAGATTGAAACTGATCATCAATCTCTAGTTACTATTCTAAAGAAGCCTATGCATTTTGCTCCAGCGAGATTACAAAGAATGATGCTCAAATTGCAAAAGTACAATTTCAAATTGATCTACACTAAAGACAAATTGCTCTATCTGGCTGACACCTTATCCAAATCACCTAGAAATACAATAGAACAGCTTGATGCAGAGCCTTTTGACTATGACATGATGTCAGTGCGTAATTTTTCCACCACTAGACTTGCTGAGTTGAGAGATCACACTCAGACTGATTCAGCTTCACAGAAGCTTAATCACTATATCAATGTTGGATGGCTGTCAAAGCAATCTAGTGTATCATCTGAGGTGCAAGCATATTTTCCTTACAGAGATGAATTGTTGCTGGAAGATGACATTATTTTCAAAGGTCATAAAATTGTTGTTCCTGCTTCCTTACAACGATAATATATTCAGAATTTGTATTGTGGCCACCCAGGATCTTCATCCACTAAGAGAAGAGCAAGAGAATTAGTATTTTGGCCTTCATTATCAAAAGACATTGATAGAGTTCTTTCTTCTTGTTCAGTATGAATAGTACTAGATCACATTTGCAAAGAGAACTGCTTCAGCTAAGTCCAGTTCCTGAACTCCCTTGGTCTATTGTAACAACTGATATCTTTGAGTGGAACAATCAACACTTCTTAGTTTTGGTAAACTCTTATTTGAATTGGTTTGAGATTGATCTACTACCAACCTCAACTGCTGTTATTACTAAGTTGAAAAGTAATTTCTCAGTTCATGGTAGTCCACACAAACTTTTTTCTGACAGTGGTACTCGATTCACTAGCCAGTTGTTTCAGAAATTTACAAAAGAATGGGACTTTGTACATGTCACTAGTAGTCCTGAATATCCTCAGTGCAATGGTCTAGCTGAACGTGTAATACAGAGTGCAAAGCAATTACTTGAAAAGTCAAAGCATGACAATACCAATATATTACTGAATCTACTTAATCTCAGAAACATACCCTGTGATGTTATTCTTGGCTCACATGCTCAAAGACTACTTTCCAGGCAAACTAGAACTGCGCTGCCTATTTCTTCAAGTTTGTTACAGCCTAAACCTAAGAACAATAAAACAATCAAGGCTCAGTTGTTTAAGAAGCTTAATATTCAGAAATCTAGTTATGACAGATCGAGCAGATTACTTTGTCCATTGAGGGAAGGAGAAATGGTACGAATCCAGATGACAAAAGGTTTTGATCGAATAGGACAGATTACAGGCATCTGTGCTGAGCCGAGATCCTATTTGGTAGATTCCAAGGGTATGGAGTATAGGAGGAATCGCAGACATCTTCTTCCTGTACCAGAATCATCATCATTGCTGTCACAACGTAGTATCTGTGATGCAAACTCTAAGTCAAAGAATGAGTCAGACACTGTTTCTAGACCAGACTGTGTTCAAAAGTCTGATTCTGTTCCAGAAAGTGATTCGAACATTCCACAGGTCAACCATTTTGCAGAAACTGTCCCAGTTGTTAAATCTAATTCCCAATTTTATGTCACATGATATGGATGAGTATCTAAGCCAAGTGTGAAATACGCAGAAATGTGGACTTGACTGTATATACATGTTTATTTAGTATTGTATAATGCATGTCTATAGATTACTTGTGATTTCTGCATGCCAAATAATCTCATGACAAATTGCATAATCTATTTCTCAAAAAGAGAGAGGATGTAGCTCAGAGTGTAAAATGCTCATACTATATCTTTAAGAAGCATGCAAGGCTGTACATGCGCCCAGTGCCATTTTGTAGAAACAGACAGTGAGTAAGCATGTATGATCGCAGTTGTTAGTTTGTATATAAGTTACTTAAGTTATAGTCGGTAAGCCTCTATAGTGATGTTTGTATAAAATAAAGCTGCTTGAACAGAACCCACGAAGACTTGTTTATTCATGTCCTAACACAAAGGCGACACTTGACTTTAGATATTTTTATGTTTTTGATGCGAGTGTGTTCTTCAAAATACCTTCTCTTTTCCTTATTCAAGCAAATGTTCTGCACTTAGCTTATTTACATACAAGTGTAGTTGTGCTTCTCACTCATAACCACTATGTGCGAACTACTGAACTGTGAATACTACCCTATATGTTTGAATCCTGTATTGGGGGCCAAGCTGTTCATGACTTTTTGTTATTGTTTACAATAACAAATTCAGAATTACGCACTTTGCAATTACTGCTGTTTCTGTACCATTCTGACTTCATACCTTAAAGTATGACAGTTTTTTTTTTTTTTTTAATTCTTTGCAGAACCCTATATTTCTCTCCAAGATCCTAACGTTATTCTTGCCATTTGTTTCATTGTGGGAATACTATCAGGTTGACAGAAGTTTTCCCTTTTGTTATCAATAACAAGAGAGTTGCAGTTGCAATGGGAGTAATGGGTAGCTTTTGCTTTCTTCTTCCTTATCCTGAAATACAGGAATCATAATCTGGAGTTCATGATGCACAATGTTAATCAAATATTATAATCCAATATCATAATCTTTGACACAGTTATCAAAAAATTATACAGTGAGATATTGGAAGTAATCACGCAGTATAGATTTATAAGAAATAACACAGAAGTGATTCTGTGGGTATAGTTCTAAGTGGAAATAGCAGAGTGGTTGACAACCAGTGTCTTTAAAAATGCACCAACAAAGCAAACCCATTTCTTAGTGGGATCATCATAGCACACGTACACACTGACTAGATATGCAAGTGCACAAAGACTCACTCAAATCAAACAGCTCTCAAGAGCCACATGCCCAAACTCACCAAATACATGCATAAACAAGTTTTATATGTGGGGCAATTCCCGCCACACAAAATGATATAACCAGCTCTGAGAATGCACTTGATGGTAAGTTCAGCTTAGGTTACTGGGCTGCACAGACATGCATCTTGCACTACATTAACATTTCCTCACAATCCATTCACACTCAAACATCCACCCATAAACACACACACACACACACACACACACACACACACACACACACACACACACACACAAACACTGTTATCCCACTCACACTAGAAACAGCCTACACATACACACACACACACACACACACACACACACACACACATGCGCACACACACTTGAACATCTGAAATTTGTTCTTTATAGGAACAAACCAGTTGCTATAAAGAACAGACTTCAATTACCTGCAGATATCCATGCTCATGCACACACTATCAACAAATATGTATACGATCAGTGCACATACTCAATGAAAATATACTTCATGCAGTGGCTTTTGAAGAGCTAGTACTTACCCATCATGTGTACAACAAAGAGGATGGCACCTGACTCTGCTCATCTGTCCACTTAGGCTAGAGCCAGTCATTGGGCAGCTATCATCCAGACAGCCTTCAGGCATTTACATCCCCTATGTGCTGCATAAGTACTCAGAAGACCATCATGCAATGAATGCAGCATGGAACCAACAACCACTTCTAGCAGAAATATATTCCCTCTAGTAGAGTCACCCTCATTGCTTGAGCAGACAGCTTTGGATAGAGACGCAGTTTTCACTAAAGATTGATTTGCAAGACATGCATCCCACAACAGGCTTCACAACTTCCTTCCTGGGAGATGCAAGCAGGCAAGACTTTTTCATTCCTGTTCCTCCTCATTTAGCTCCTACAGCTTCCTGACCACTACCCAAACCCAGGCAGAGATAGTCATGGTGAGGTTCTATGCATCTAAGCCATGGACCTAGCATATTATCATGGCACATTGCAACACTACTATGAAAGAAATGTTTCTTAGTTACTACAGGAAATTTACTAAATGCTAGGACTTCAGAAATTCATAAGAAGGAACCTCACTCTTTTCTACAACTGAAATGTGCTGAAAATGTTCAAATACTTTAGCTAATTTTTGATGCCATTTTGCTAAACAGATGCTGTCTGTAAGTTCACCTCTTATACCATTTTCTCTTATTTGCACTTCTCTTCCATAATGAATGGCTTATGTGTATGTTATTGCAATGCATTTGAACTTTCTTGTAACATACTTTAAAAAAGTCATTGATTCTTAAAGTGCTTAACTAGTTATCCAAATTACTGGCTTTCCTCCTTATTCTCAGTACTTGTGTGAGCAGTGGTTCTGTGAGGCATTACAGTGTGTGTATGTGTGTGTGTGTGTGTGTGTGTGTGTGTGTGTGTGTGTGTGTGTGTGTGTGTGTGTGTGTGTGTGTGTGTGTATGTATGTGTGTGCGTGCGCGCGTGAGTGCGTGCATGCGCGTATGTGTGTGTGTGTGTGTGTGTGTGTGTGTGTGTGTGTGTGTGTGTGTTTAGAGCAGATTTTTCATTTAATGTTAACTTCTGAATGCAGCTACAGCTGATATTTTTAAAATTGTTATTTAGGAAAAGACATGACTGTCTAAAGTGATCTAAGTGGTCAGGCAGGGAGTTAGCAGGTTAGTAGCTGAAATGGAACATGTGACAAGAATAGCTGAGAGACAGAGAATATAGAAGGGAGTATCTGGGGATAGAAGTGCCTTAAAGAGTTATCTCAGTAAGGTTATTAGGCTGTTGGAATAGTCAGACATGTGATCAGTTATGGGATACAGTGTGTTTTGAGCAATTGAAGGTGAGAGGCAAAGAAAAGTTAAGTGTCGTCACAAGCATGTAGCAGTTATATGAAAGAGTATTTATAATTAGGTCTAAAATATTGCATCCCTTTTTGGAATTTCAGGTGGCTGCTACAGACTGTTAAAATACAAATACAAATCATGAAAGACTTGCACGTGCTTATCATGCCACTTGTATAGGTCACAATCTGTTTTGGAAAGCTAGTTCAAAGTCACCCATTATAATTATTGGTTTACTCATGTCCTCCTTGTGTTCAGTTCTGGAAAAAGGAGTGTAAAGCTTTATGATTAGATTTCACAAGTATTCCAGAATTGCTCTTGACTGGCTGAGAATAGGGGAAAAAGAGAAGTTTTGACATAAATCTCCCCCTTTTACTGTGATTTTTAAGAAAATGATAAACACCATACCCCTTGTTAAAGTATTCTGCTCCTATCACCAAACCAGCTTAATTCAGTAGGGCACACTGCAATGTACTTCATGAATAATAATGTTTCTAATATAACTTCAGACTTATAGTATAGTACTAAACATTTCTGTCCTCACACTGTGGTACATTCTGAATACTGCATTTTGTGTGTGTGTGTGTGTGTGTGTGTGTGTGTGTGTGTGTGTGTGTGTGTATGTAACAGAGAGAGAGAATGCCAAAGTATGCTTATATGTGTGTGTTCATTGCTACTTTGGTGTTTGATGATTAAAGCCTGTTTATTTGCAATGTTACAAAGTATATGAATCACAGATTATATTGTGAAATTTCATTCACGACTTCTGCAAGTTGTGTAATCCTTACAGGTATATCCCTCTGCAATGAGATACCATTAGACAAACTTTGCATTGCTGTCTCATAGTTTGGCCTGTGGTGATTCAGGCTGTTCAGCATATTTACATATTTTGAGGAGCTTCCCTTAGCTAGTAGCAATGAATTCCTGAATACATCCAAACAGTGTCAGCACCGATGGATGCATCTGTCTTTAGGAAGACTGATAAACATTCCTCCCTTGGTGATTTGCTTAAAATATCTAAACTTTAAAGTGGAATTTTGAAACCAAAAATGGTCAGACTATAAAATAATGTCTAGGCAACTAAAGCAAGTGACGTTAACTAACTAATTGCTGAAGATAACGAAGAATAGGTAATTAGAGCTATGAAGCTTAAAGGAATGAGATTAAATAATTTGATCTTGATACTAAAAGGTTAAGATTAAATAATTAAGTTTCTGAATCTGAAGATAATAAGTTCACTTGATTAGGTATTTATTTCAGACTAAAGACTCGCAGACTTGGGTTACTAGATGTATTTTACTAAGGACAAATCCCCAACAGCATAATTTCTCTTATACCATCACACCATTTTATGTCAAATTAAGAGAGATTACCCTAATCCCCCAATAGCATAATTTCTGTCATACCATCACACAATTTTATATCCGATTAACAGTGGTTACCCTAATCCTCCAAAAGTATAGTTTCTCTCATACAGTCACACCTTCACACCATTTCATGTCCAGTTAATACAGGTTACCCTAAGTAATGTTGTTTAAACTGCTGCACAATATTGCATGACTTTGAAAATAAACTAAGCACTGCCTGTTACTAAATTCTGCACACAGAAATACAATACAGAGCTTGCAGTAAATGTTCAGAAAAAATAGAGGTTTTACTTTACTTAACATTAACACAATGAATGCTAATAAAATTAATGCAAGGGCGCACGGATGATAAAGAAGATGATTGGGTATCTGATCATAACAAACTTGTTATGTGTTCAAGACATCGATGTCAAGAAATTCACCTTGGGAATGGAACAAATCAAAGCTCAAGAGGAGAATCGTGACATCCAAGTCAAGAACACATAGGATGTAGATGTGACCAGAGCCACATAACTCGTAACTCTTTAAAGTATATGGAACGTTAGCTGCTCCAACGTAGTAAAAAAAAGTGCAGGAGCATGAGATGTTTTCAACTTTGAAAGCTGTAAAACTGGCTGCCACACAGACAGCAAGCGGTATCTGTGCTCCTCTGATGAACAAGCTGATATAAAAGCTGCTAGACACTTCACTCTGCCACACTTGTGATTTTTTTTTTCCATTGTGTGTTAAGCGAATTTCTTACTTCAGAAAGGTGCTTAATAAAGCTGTATTTTTCATGAATTTAGAGCATAATTGCGGCGCTCTCTGCACTGCATCATTATTTTAATCATATACTGATTACACAGTAGCTATTTCATTAACAGGTTCCTCAGCTGGAATGCGTGGGGTGCCTTCTGTGTGGAGTCTGCATGTCCTGCCCGTGGTTGGGTGGGCATTCGAAAGACATGCATAAATGGGCGTGTTTTTGTTGAAGGTTAAACGTCGAGCTGGCACCTCGGCGTTCGTGAAAATCTACTGCCAATCATTAGCGGACTGGAGTTCCGCTGTGGTGACCCCTAACTGGGAAAAGACAAAGACAAGTATTACTTGGGTTAGTATCATGGGACTCCTTCACCACAAAAGTTCAGTAAAGGTTCTTGTTGAACGATTATCATATCGAGCTATCATCAACTTTTCATCTTAACTATGTGTATAGTTTCCATGGTGTCAGACATAAGGAAACACAGTACCACAATTAAATTAAATACTAGCTGCTACATTTTCATTTTGTCCTGGATTTGCTCCATTTGAAGCCATTTCTTGCATTCCTAAAATTGTGCTTATGGATGCCTCTATAGTGTTACATTCATATGCAATAACAAGCAAGTCTTGACTCTTGTCTTGATACTAAAAAATCATAATACCAGTCCAACCATGTTTTCATATTTTGATGTTACTAACATTAAAGTGGCTAATGTTCCGGTGAATTTGGTAAAGAATCCTAGTCTTAGAAATATCACTTTTTTTTTCTCTTGCATTTTCATTGAACCACCAGTTCAGCTGCATATTTTATTTTTTGACTCAACCATAACATTCTTGGGGCTGCAAGGAAACCTGTCAGTGAATTGGATTGTAAACTCTGGATTCAGAACTACATCTCACTGCAAATGGATCTGCTATAAAGCCAGAAAAGAGAAGTAAGTGCATGATGTTCCTTCATATTGCACGTCTAGAAGCAATTGAGGTAGTTAACACTTTTAATCTTAAAGAAGAGAAGAGAAATAGAACACCTGCTCTGTGTTGTTTCAGGCTGATTGTGAGCCAAATAAAAATGTACCATGTGTGAAGTATTTATTTTTTTTTTCCTGAAATCAGGAAACTCATGAGCTGATAGATGTTTATGTGTCTGAAATGAAACAGAAGAGAGTATGATGGCTAACAACATTAACTGATAAGACAAAGCAGAGAAATTGTCATTTCAGGGGTAGATTATTAAGAGAAGCTCATTTGAAAGTTGATAAAGAACTAGATCTATGCAGAGAGAGTGAGCATTGAACTATCAAGCTGAGAAATGGCTGTGAAGCTAAAGGTTTGTAAAGTAAAGTCTGTGAGCAAAAAAATAAATAATAAAAGAATTTAAAATAAAAAAATTAAATTATTGGCGACTGCATGGTATCGTAAGATGGCACTTGGTAATAAATGAGCAGTCATATACCGTAGCTAATGGAAGCAGTGTGGCTAGAGTTACAACAATGTATACTACAGGGCTTTTAATCTAGTGTGTAGGCTATGTGGAGGCTCTAATCATTTGTGTAAAGATGTGTAGATGTTGAAGTAAAGCATTGCTGCAATATTTGCATGTATTAAAGGTAAAGGACAAAATAAAGGTGAAATGTTTATGAACACTGTAGAGTTGCACAGTGAGATTGCAATACAAAGTGCAAAGAGTACAAAAGATGAGTTCTTGTTATGAAATCTTATGATTAATTGACACGGGGATTTACTATAATTAATCATATATTGCTTAGTTAAGATTAAAATAGTCATACCTAAAACAGGTAATGCACATGTTTAATCACAGACTTTTTTGTCTTTCACACACACAAAACTATTTTAAAAATTGTCATATTCATTACATAACAATTTTTAAATGTTTTACACCCCTGATGTGGAAGTGCCTGCCCCACAATCTGGATGCTGTATGTATACTAAATCTGAGACCACTTAAACATAATTAAAATGAAAAAAAAAATGCATAAAATAAAAAATAAAAAACATTGTTTTCCTCTTCTCTGAACTTACCAAAGAAAGAAAGAAGGAAAGGAAAGAAAAGAAACCCCAGTATATGAGACTACACAGTTTTAAGGTACTAAAAGCATTAACAAAAACACCTAATCTTATATCTTAGAGATATTTTATGCCCATGGACAGAGTGTTGAAGTTAAGCTCAACACTGCTACAGAATGCAATAGATTGTCTTAAACTATGTTTAACTCATTCATATCTCTACTTTTTCTTTGCATATTTCCATTTCATACCCCTACCTTCTGATGGTATCCTGATATTGTTTGAAGACAGATTTCTTAGTCAAGTGACTTACCAATTAATAATAATAAAGTTGAATTGAATAAACTTTGAATTGTTTTATTTTTTGATTTAAGTAAAATATTGTTCTGTACTCTCGAGGAGCTTTTCTCCCCGGGCCTCTGCTGAAAATGGATTGTATCCAGCTGGACTAGCCCGGTCAACAAATGTAAAATAAAATAAATAAATAAATAATGACTTACCAATAAATAACTGGCAATAGAAAAGGCAGGATGTGAAAAACAAAATTATACTACAATTGTTCGTCTAGTATGCACTGTCATGAGATGTTTTCCATTTGTTCCTCATGTTTACTTTAATATTTCATAACTAAGTAACCTGCATGCTGTGGAGGGGGAATTATGTGATCTTTCATTGTGGAAACAAAAAATACAGTCCATAAGAGTCAGAATATGGTCACAGCAATTGTGTTGAGTTAGTCACTATTTACCTTCTGAGTGTGATGCGGGTCTAAGCTCATTAATGATTAACAAAAATGAAACAGCTAGATGGAAACAGCAGCTAATTAAGAAACTCACTCACAGCCAGACCAGAACTGCGGTAGTGATGCTGCGGTAGCATTGTAGCCTCACAGTAAGACGTTGTCCCGTTCAATTCTCAGCTAGAGTGTCTTTTGTGTAGAGACATGTGTGAATGGGCGTACCTTCGTTGAAGGTTGTGCGTCAGAGCTGGCAACTCGGCATGTAAAAATCTACTGCCAATCATTAGCGGACCGGAGTTCCTCTGTGGCGACCCCTAACCGAGAAAAGCAGAAAGACACAACAACTCACAACCAGACCAGAGCTTACAGTGAGGGAATGTATTCCCCAGTGACATCTGAATAATGTAACTAGAAAATTTTGGGAACATGATGTATCTATCTGAGTCAATGCCAGTCAGTGCATTCACCAGTACACATGAGCAGCAAGAAAGGAAAAAAAGCTATCAGCTTTAAAGGTCCCATTGCACTTTTTAAATCTATTGCTGACCAGTTTGAAGAGTGGAAATTGAAGTATAGGACAGTATGTAAAATTGAAAGCAATCAGAGGGAAGCACATACAGGAAACAGTTAAGGAATGATTAGAATGATGGAGGGAATTAATTTTGGGTCTATATTGAATCAGCAAATGCTTAAAAAAAGTGAATGCTGATTAATCAACCCTATGTAAGTGAAAGCTTACAATCCCAAACACTCGGAACAGCGATTTTTTTTCCCAGGGAAAAAAAATCACTGTTCCACAAAAAAAATAAATAAATAAAAAATCTTAAAACAGTATATAATGTGGGGAGCTTTGCCCCACACACCCCCCTACCTAAATATACCAACTCTGAGATCGCACCACAGTGGAAGAAATGGCAATCTCCCGAAACCGGCCCAGCGATTTTTTTCCCTGGGAAAAAAAATCGCTGTTCCGGGTGTTCGGGATTGTAAGCTTTCACTTACATAGGGTCAATGAATCAGGATTCACTTTTTTAAGCATTCGCTTTAATATAGACCCATTAATTTTTTTGTTGACAGGTGCCCATTTTCTATACACCAAGAAGGTATGGTGGGGAAGGAAGGAAGGTAAGCTGAAAGAATGGTAAGAGGGTTAGAATAGATAGCAGTGGCAAATGCACAAACAGAAGACAGACAAGACTGAAAAGGGAGGTGATGACACACTGAGGGAGAGGGGGACAGTGGATTAGGAGACATTGGACAAACAATGGTAGTGGGGAATATTGGACAACAGGCAAGGAATGGTAATGGCACAAAAGGGAGGGCAGAACTCTGGTAGGGGATGAGGTTGATATGACCCACAGTACCACCCTGCGAGTGTCTCTCTCCCAGTGGGAGTCTAGATATCACCTTGTTCTTCCTCATCACTGGCTCTTGGTTCCAATGTCATTGTGGGAAGGAGGCCAGAGACATGACTTTACAAGCTGCAAGAAGAGTCTTTTCAGATGGCCAATACAGACTTTGGGATGCTGGCCGATCAGCTCCCCCACCAACTCTGCAATATGCCTCTGAAAAAAAATATTGCTCTCCACTATCAGAGCTACTGGCAGGAAAAACAGCTCTCCCATTGAGTGAAGCCCAACCAAGGGCAGGGCTGAGGGGCGTCTATCAGCCACCACTTGAAGAAGAAGACGAACATAACAGTTGTGGGATTTCAATATGGTGTTTAACACTAGTGTTTGTGCATCATGCTGAGTACTTTATGTGCTCTTTGTGCATTTTTGAATCACTCTGCCATCTTAGTTTGACTCGTTTCCATACACTTATACTGTTACTCTTTACCATCTTGTTTTACCACCATTAGCACAAACTTTGAGTAGCTACACTGCTCAGTCTCTATTGCATCTCTGAATCAGACACATCCTGAGTGTAGCCATTTATAGCACATAATTACCTACTACAATGCACTAAATGTTTCAAAAACCAAGAAAATGTCAGTGAGCATGTATAATGCACTGCACTGAAGATATTGCTGATTGTTAATTATTAAGATATGCATTATTTCCATATATACATTAATATTGCCAAAACTGCCATACACACTCTTGCATGGTAAAACTGAAATCTTTGATTATGTTGGAAAAAACTGCTATTACTTGCACAGTGCTTGCTTCATACATCTTAAGAAGCAGAGAGGTTTATTTCTATTAATTATGCAAAATATGCAAAAGTTTTAATATGTTGCTGATAGTGTGTTTATGTGGTTTCCAAGACACAAAATGTTATTTCTGAAAATTTGGAAAAAAATGAAAGCTTGGATTTTTTTACTTTATATTTTAATAATGATATAAAGATCATGAGTACATTGAATTGTTTCATATTAAAGATATTTTGCTGAACGACATTACATTTTGCATCTTTCAATGGAAAATTAGCAATTACTGTTCACATGCTATTTTTGTTTGCATTATACTTATTAGTTTGACTTTTTCAAAAAGTACACAGAAATCTAAAGCTGTGTGTAGGCTGCTGTAAGTGCAACATTTCACAGCTATTAGCTATGAATAAGTTAAGTGAATGAATCTGAGTAGTAATACATATGAATTTTCTTGCACCCTCTTGACATACTGTGGGAAAAAAAGCAAAACCACTGAGATGATTTGATTGTCCTTGGAGAAGGACTGAAAGTAGCCTAATATACTAGGCCATAATGTTTGTGAGATACTTGATAAGATTAACAGGATTCATCTCACACAGTTACAGAATGATTTATAAATCAGAGCATTTAGCAGCAGAAACAAATCTAGTGGGAACAGCTGTAAATCATAGTGCTGATGAGACACTGAGACAAAGTTTTGAAATAACAAGAAGGACAGATCATATATTCCCTGAAGAACCCTATTGCAGCACACATATTCATGAAATTCCGTAAGTTGTGAGCAAAGCAGGTAGAATGGTGTTATGGATATCAGGAAATAAAAAAATACTGTTAAGAGAACTTCATCCATTTTCTCAGGAACACAATAAAACATGCTGGCAAGGAATGCAAGAGATTTTTTTTTAGAAAAATGTAAAGCAAAGTACAAGCTTAAGGTCACTACAGATACCAAAAGAAACTATAAATCTTTCTTCACTTGTGTCAGGAAATGGAGGAATAATGCCCAGATATACTGTGAGCTCATACATAATAATACCATGAATTCTGATACCAAGGACATAGTTAAATTATTAGCAGACAAATTTTGTGCTAATTTAATCCCACCTACCCATATTACTTTCTTCCAGTGTCCCCAAAAATTTAGTTTACCCTGAAATCATCATGAAACAAGTCTTAGAATCACTGTCAAAGACTAAAATGTATACTTCCATGGGATCAGACAACACACAAGGCTACATTTTCTTCAGTGCCAAGTGTGCACTATCTGAGCCTCTACTTAAAGTGCTCAACTTTAGCTTATCCACAGGAATTGCACCTGATGCCTGGATAATGGCCACTGTGACTACGCCTACACAAGGGTGTCTCCTCCGTAGACCACAGTAATAATACACTCATCAGTTTAACCAGCCTTAAATGCAAAGTCATGGAAAGTTTCATAGCAGAGGACGTCTTCAGACATAAGCAACTAGCTAATCTAGACCTCAATCAGGTTTGTTTTTGTGAAGGGCAGATTGTATTTCCTGAACCCAATAAGCTTCTTTGAAAAGGTTACAGAAGCTGTGGACAATGACCCCATGCATGCTGCATATATTGACCTAGCCATAACTTTTAACACTGTCTCCCTTGCAAGTATTATTGAAAAATTAGACAAACGTAATGTAAATCCCTACAGTGCCTACTGAATAGCAAATTGCTATACAACATATCCCAAGTTGAGAAAGTTGCTGGCATCCTCTGTGAAAGTAAAACTGTAACTTGTGGGGTACCATAGAGATATGTGTTGGGATTTTTTTACAGACATCCAAGCTAATATCTCAAAAATCTGGTTGACCTGTGGTTTGCTGATGACTGCAAGCTGTGCACTGTTATCTTCATCTACCCATATTAAACAGTTTGAGCAAAGGTTGGTATATGCACATACCTGATGTACTAAACATGGACTGATGTTAAATACAAAAAAGTGCAGCATAGTAGTGTTTGGCAAAAAAGCTGCTTCCACCAAGTATGTTACAAATGATAGCCCTCTTCAGACAGATTTGCTCATAAAACATCTGAGTACTTAAACGGACAACTCTCTGTCTCATTCTGTCCTCATGTTTCCATCATAATCAGGAATTCCTTCTATGTGTCCCAGTTAATTTCCAATGGAATATCTTCAAGATCCAAAGAAGCTATCCTATGACTGTACTGTTGCCTTATCATACTCATCATCGAATACAATGCTTTCCTTTGTATGTGGAACTTCAAGCATATTGCTCAACTGGAAAGATCTCAAAGATTTCTAACCAAGAAAAGCAAAGGCCTTAAATCATTTAACTATCCTAGTAGGTTAGCATGACTCTCCTTATAAGCATCTACCTACTGGCTGCTCTGAAGTGACCTGTGTCTTGCTTTTAGAGCCAAGAAAAACCCAGCCATATTTGATCTCCTATTTTTTTTTCACAAAACCAGTGGCATTAAAACACTCACACTAGGGACCGAAATCTACACCAATAAATACACAAGTCTCATTTGGGGGACAGGTTCTTAACTCAGTCTATTCCTAGCCTATAGAATAAATTACTATTACACGTCAAACAAAGTACTACCTTTAAGGCTTTACACCAGGGTTATCATGTACCAGTCCTGCTTGATTTGGAAAGTGAGCACAAATGAGTGCTAAAAAGGGTGATAAGTACTTTTAAGTGTGCCCATGTAAAGGTGCACATGGCTAAGTTTCTTATGGTACCCATTATTACTTGCCTAGTATCGTTCCTATGTTTCAACATGGAAGCTATGGGAATTATTGTTAAGCAAAGAAAACTGACTCAAATAAGTAAATAGCAGAAAAAGCTGGAGATATGTAAATATCTTTAAATTTAAACAAATGGATAAAAATGGAATATCTTCAGAAATTGTTGCAACTATGCCTAATACTAGGTTCTTCTCTATGCTTAATGCTTATCAAGAGTTTTGACAAATGAGGCAAGATGATGATAGGTCTAAGCTTGTTCGTTTAACAACCTTCTGAGTAGATACAGGTTTCCAAGATGACTTTTTGGAATCTCATCATCTCCATAAACGTTTCAGATAAAATGACTGATCGTCTAGAAAGCATGACCAATATAACTGTTGAACTAGTTTGGGGAACAGATGTGCAGGAATATAGTTTATATCTTGTTAATTTTCCAGGCAGAACAAGGCAAACAGGCATGTAGCTAAGTAACCATAAGTGTCTAATCTATGTATCAACTTTTCACATATATGGGCTATATTTAATTTCTGAAAGCTTTACATCAGATTCTGATAAAATCAAGCAACTGCCAATATGCAGAAACTTTATGATAAATTATATCTTATGAATCTTTGGCAAGGTGCAATATTTTTCCAAGTTTATTCCAAAATGTTTACATATAACAATATCCCATAGGAAGCTACTAAAGTATCTTTCTTGGTTTTGATTAGTGGAACAAGACAGAGAAGTTCAAGATGCTTAAACAGACAGCCAATGTGGCACCAACATTAAAATGTTATTATGTGACAACACCTATTAGACATTAGATAGATGTGAATCAACAAGGGACTGGAGCAAAAATCCTGCAACAAAGTAGACCAATAGTTTATAAGTCAAGAGCTTTGTCTGACACACAAACACACTATGTTCAAATAAAGGAAGAGATGTTAGCATTAATTGTTAGTTATCAAAAGTTTTATGACTATCTATGGTAAAGAAAGAATCACTGTGAAATCCAGCCATATGCCACTAAAGTCTGTGTTTAAGAAATCACATCACTAAACCCTGGCAAGGCATTAAAGACTGTTGTTGACTCTGTAAAAGTTTAATCTGCAACTTCAGTGCAAACCATGTAAACTAAAGTATACAGCTGATATTCTGAGTTCAGCAAACAAGAACTGTAAATATGATTTGCTCATGAACATTGTGAAAGTTTTGTATTTTAACTTACAGCTATTGCAAAACCTTACAGTTCTTCTATGTCAAGAAAGACTCCTAACCACAGGTTCAGTTGGCCCATTTAGTTCCCAGGGGTGAATATTCTGTGGCCTAATTGTTCCCTCGGAGTGAGGGCTATATGCCAGGAGTTGTGCTTTGGATACCAAGGTTTTTTCTAAACCCTAATGCTTTCCTCTTTGCATATGCCCATTGATAGTCAAGGAGTGGGCATTCAATAAGCCTTAATGAGGGCAAACTACCCACGTCTGTGAAAGTTACATCCCACAGAAGGTCCTGTCTCCCTTCACAAACAAGCAACTGCATTTGATCTCCAACCTTTAACAAGGATTCTAAGACAGATGGTGTACCTTCATACTTGTGGCCAACCTTTCCCCATAAGTGATGGCCAAATATTGTTGGCCTAAATTGAAAGAGCTGACCCCTGGCTGCACAGTAGCAAGCCCCACCCTGTCATCCTACAACAATGCCCTCAAGTTCTGCTTTATGAATATTCAAAGGGCCATGGAACTCTGCGCTTTGAATATTCATAAAGTCGTCACTTGACTGACAAGTAATGCAGTATGAAAATGATGACATGAAAAATGGTCTTGTATTAAAAACCGTACGGTAATATTCCACAAGGCTGACTGTTACTACCGTAAGTAAGCAGTGGAGGCAACTATCGGACTACTAAGAAGTGATGTTGTGGTACCTTTAACATAGCTCTCAATCTTCCATCTCCAAAATGAGGAACACTGCCTCTCATAATGTGGAACAAATGGGCAAAATGTGGAACACCTACTTACAGCTTAGTAACAACTTCAACTAGGAAGCTCACAGAATGGTTAATATGTGCTACATTATATTTATAAAATGTTCTTTTGATGAATTAATATGATTCAGCACTATTTGCAATAGATTTCAGTTAAAAAATTCCTAAGTCTGAATGTGTGACATACTCTTTCAATGTGGAACTTTGAGGAACATGAGCTTTTTAAGACCCAAAATGAAGAACGTTCCTCATAATGAGGTACACCTGAGAGGTATGGCTTACTTTTTTTTTCTTTGTAGTTGCCAAAGCCCAATTCAAAAGACTTGCATGATTCTGAGAAAAAAAGGAAAAAGACAGATTGTAAATATTATTTTAACCTTAGAACATTGTTAAAATAATGGAGCAGTGTGTTAGCACTCATTTTCTGAAAGACAAGTCTGAAGCTCAAATTTATGTCATTATTTAGTGACTTCAATCGTCAGTGATTTGCCAGAAAAATCACAAGTTATGAGGAACAGTCCAAAAACATGAGGCAAAAATCCAGACAGTTGAGAGGCGTGATAAACGCCGCATCAAACTGCCAATCAACATTGTCATAATCCTATCTAATCTGCCCTTTAAATATATTTAACATTCTGCCTCCCATCTTCCTGTGTTCCCCCACACCCGTTTTTCATCTATTCTATGCCCTGTTGAATGGCTTATTTGACTCTATTCTAAAAGATTTGCCCTTTTTTGCTGTCTTGCAACAAGGCTTGAACAGAAAAAGTTGCATAAAGATAATGAGAGATTTAACAAAATTGGAGGAAGTTTAGAGTGCATTTATGGTAGTATAAATTCTGCAATGGTTATTAATAGGAAACAGGGTTGTGAGGCATTCCCTGGTAATATGCTTGTGATGCCATTGTCTCATTAACATAATAAAGACTCCAAAGTAATGTAGGTGTGGCTAAGTAAGCTGGGATTGTCACCCCTCTTTCTCAGCTTTCATTCTTCTCCAGACCATTAATAAAATCTGGGGTGTTTGTGTCCTTATCAGGGCTTTAACCCTCTAAACTATGGTGCTCAAATCTTACGGTTAGTACTAGAGAGGAGCACAAAATGCACCTGTACCTCTCAACCTTAGAGCAAGAAATCTGGATAAAGCCATAGATAATGGGGGCCGAAAGCCCAAAACGGCTTTGTATTGAAACACTACCCCACCAGCGTTTCTGCGCAGGAATGGGTGTGGCCGAAATGATTGACAGGGCAATCCTGTGTGACGTTGCAAGGTAATCATGGTTGCAGATTATCAAGTGGAAGGTGAATATAATGTTCCATGTTTGTTGTCCATAATCTTGCCTTCATTCTTGAAGGTTGGGTTCGGAACCAAGCATCGGTTCCGACTCAGCCATATACTAAAGCTCGAGAGCTTTCACTGGCTTGAGGCGACATCCTATCCCAAGATGCCTAGCGGCTGCTACCCAGATCTCATTTGAGACAACTAATCACTAGACTATGCAACCCAATACAGCTACTACAACAGATCCCCTGCCCATAATTCCTAAGGCATGAAGGGAATCAGGAACTTACAGACAATTTCAGAAAAATTCCTCTTGATTCTCCAGGAAGGGAGAATGAGGGTGGGATGCAAGAATGAAGGTGAGATTATGGACAACAAACATGGAACGTTATGGTGAGTACATAACTTCTTTATGTTATGTTGTCCTATCTAGCCTTCATTCGTGATAGTTCAGACAGCGTCCCTAGCACCTTCTTACTCAGGTGGCTCAAGGGAATGAACTCTTCAAAACAGTGGAACCAAAGGATGCCCTGTTCCGGGAGGCAACACCGACTTTATAATGAGTGATAAAGGGATGAGGGTTAACCCATGTAGCTGCAGCACAAACTGAATCCAAAGGGAGCCTAGCTTGAAAAGTAGTGGAAGTCGACATAGCTCTAGTTGAATGCCCCCTAATTTTTCCCAGCAGCTCTTTATTCTGAGAGTTATAGACATAAGTAATGGTGTCTGTAAGCCATTTTGATAAGTGACTTTTGAAACTGATGTTCCTTTTCTGTTTTTTGAGAATGAAACAAACAGTTGGTCAGATTTTTTAAACTCCTCTGTCCTATGTAGGTAGAAACATAACTGCCTATGTACATCCAACTGGTGAAGCTGATATTCCGCCTTGTTGATATAATTGAGGAAAAACGCTGGTAGCTCAATAGACTGATTTAAATTTACCACAGAACAAACTTGTGGCAGAAAGGATGGATTTGTCCTGAAAGACACTCTGTCATTGTGGAAAATCACTTAGGGGGGGATGAACAGACAGAGCTTGCAGTTATGAAACCTTCCTATCAGAAGTAATGGCTGCCAAAAAGATTGTCTTCTAAGGTAAGAACTTTAGTGGGCAAGAGGAGGCTGGTTCAAATGGAGGAAGAATTTAGGAGGATAACACCAAATTTAGATCCCAAGGAGGTTGTGGTTCTCTTATGGGAGGTCTTAAAAGGAATGTACCCATCCGAAAGGCTTTGCATAATCTGTGGGACATTATGTTAGAACTCATGTCTCCTACATGGTAGTTTGATATAGCAGCTAGTTGTACTTGTACTGTGGCTGCTGCTGCACCCTGATTAAGGTTTATGTTAAAACCTCCAGAATTGCTGATATAGGGGTTGTAAAAGGGTCTATATGGTTCTTGTCAGCCCAACAAGAAAACCTCTTCCATTTTCTTGCATAAAGTTTCCTAGTTGTATTCTTGTGCGATGAAACCAGAACGTGTCGCACTGCTGGGGAGAGTTCTGGAAGCCTGGCTAAGATGGGAAGTGGAGTAACCAATCTGTCAGCTTGAGGCTTTGAAGAGAGGGGTGGAGCATTCCTGACTGATGAGTCAGGAAATCCGGCACTGGATCTAGGATCCAAGGCTCCTCCTGAAGATGGGGCCATAGAAAGGGGAACCATATCTGATGAGGCCAGTAAGGAGCAATGAGAATCAGCTTGCAACTCAACAATCTGGCTTTCTGAAGAATTCTGGGTATTAATGGAAATGGGGGAAATGTGTAAAGACGTCCCGGGGGCCAATTGTGAACAAGTGCATACCTGGGTGACTCCCCCAGGGGGGGATTAGGGCAAAGTAGCTGCTACATTTGGAATTGATGGACGTGGCAAAAAGGTCGCAGTAAGGCTGGCCCCATTTGAGAAAAATTTGGTTTGCAATTTCCTGTTTGAGGGACCACTCGTGAGGCATAAGAATTGCCCTACTTAGCCTGTCTGCTATCACGTTGGATTTCCCCAGGATGTGCGTTGTAGTTAGAAAACACTGAGAAGAAATTATCCATTCCCAAACTCTCTGAGCCTCTCAACAGAGGGGGTAGTATCTGCTTCCACCTTGTTTGTTGATGTACCACGCCACGGACATATTGTCTGTATTGCAATCATACCCATTAGAAGAGAGCTCTGGAATGCTCGTAACGCCAGAAGCACCGCCCTCATCTCTAGGACATTGATGTGCAAGTGGTATTCATGTTCTTGCCAATTCCCATGGACAGTCTGCCCCAGATAATGCCCCCCCCCACCCTATCTGAGAAGCTCCTGTGGTTACCGTAGCTACAGGGTGGGGAAGAACAAATAGTCTGCCTATCGTTACCTGTCTGGATTGAAGCCACCATTGTAGGGCCCTCTTGCAGGTGTTTGCAATGAGACTCTTGTGTGACATGGGCAATTCCTGGATGGACCACTGAGCAAACAGTAGTCACTGTAATATTCTCATGTGTAGTCGTGCCAGTGGGACTAGTGTTATTGCAGCTGCCATTAAACCCAGATCCTTGAGGACAAATTTTGCTTGCACTTTTTTCTTCATTGACACCTGATGGCACAGCATTTGAACTCTTTCATGAGACAGCTTTGCCACCATGTCTTTTGTGTTTGTCTGCCCCTATAAAGGTAATATGCTGTGATGGCAACAAGACAGATTTTTCTAAATTTATAGTAATGCCCAGCTTTGAACAGAGATGAATGGTGGTGTCTCTTGTCCTGGTTAGTAGATGCTCGGTGGTGGTGGTCAGGAGCCAGTTGTCTAAGTATGGAAACATCCGGAATCCTTGATGCTTCAGGTGAGCTGTAACTACTGCCATGCATTTGGTAAACACTCTGGGGGCTGTAGTGAGGCCAAAGGGCAGAGCTCTGAATTGGTAATGACTGGCTCCCAGCCGGAAGTGTAGATATCTTCTGGATCACCTGTCCATCTTTATATGGTAGTACGCATCCTGAAGATCTATGGAGCACATCCAATTGTCTTGTCCCAGAAAAGGGAGCATAGACTGCAGTGTTACCATCCAGAACTTCATTTTCTTTACCGACTTGTTCAGTCTGCTGAGATCCAAAATTGGTCTTCTGTCTTTTTTGGAACTTAAAAGAACCTTGAGTAAATTCCAGATCCGATTTGGTCTGTGGGGACTTCTTGGATGACTCTTTTTTTCTAGCAACCTTTGAATTTCTAGGGTTGCTTGATCCCTTTGACCAGGTGATATGTCTGGGATGGTCTTTGATGGAAGGGGTGGAAGAGAGAAAGGAATGTTGTATCCTCTGAATATGATGGACTGCACCCATTTATCTTCAGTCATGTTTAGCATGGCTTTTGGGTACAGTGATAATCTCCCCCCAACTGTCTCCAGAGGTGGACAAGCAGGCCTCATTTCAGGAGCGCTGGAAGGGCCTACCCGAGAATGTATCTCTGCCACCCCGATTCTGTGGACCCCATCTGCTGCAAGGGCAATGTCTTCTGTTGTTATTTCCCCCTCTGCCCCTGGGGGAAAATTCACCATGACCGGCCGGCGAGGCTCCTTTGGATTTTCGGAACCCAATTTTTCCGCCCTTCTGACCTTTAGGATAAGGTCTAGTAGGGACAGGAACATACGCCCATGGCAGACAGAGTCTTGCTGTCTTGCTCGCTTCTGGTGAGAGTCTCCTTCGTCTTTGGCTCAAGCAAGGACAAGATATCAAATGGGCATCAATAAAGGAAGACTTGAAGGGTTCAGCAAACTCACAAAGACGCATCTGGGAATGTCTCCTCAGAGCTATTCCTGTGCCTTCTGCCCTGCTCGCTCCATCGGCTGCATAAGAAATGAGACACATGCAGGAGTTAGTTATAGAGGTTAAGGTCGCATACTGAGAGCTTATCTTGCCTGATACCCCCACAGCTGTAGCACCTTGGAGGGTATCTCCTAACTCTTTGAGGAGATCCCTCTGAAGATGAGTAAAATGGAATAAATAATTCAGCGACCTAAGGGTAAAGGCCGCTGAAGAGAACATGTGCTTCCCATATCTGTCCATCATTCGTGACTCCTTATTCTGTGGATGGACAGATGCAGACGTTTCAGCTAATTCCTTTTTGGTGGCCGCCACCGCCATAGCATATACTGGGACACCTTTGGTCAAAAACTGTCTTCCGAAGCTGTAATGAATTTGTTGGGTCTCCTCAGAACCAGCTCCACCAACTCTGGAGAGCTCCACGCCTTTTGACTGATTATACCCAGGAGCTGGTCGAAAGATGGAGACACCCAAGAAAGGGAGGGTCAAGAACCAAAACCCTCCAGGTACACCGACTTGACTCATCTTCAGAAGGGCAGAGGATTTTCCAGCCATCTCTTTGTTTCAGGATCTCTAAGATGTCTGAAAAGGAGACATCCTCAGAGGGTGACCGTGGGAACCCTTCTGAATCCTCTAAGTTGGTACTGGATGTGACAGACTCAGGGGAGTCTATGTGCTTCCTCTTACACATTCTCTTCCGAGGGACCCCCTCGGGGGGGGGGTGTCCCAGGAAGGTTTCGGAAGAGAGGGTTTCACCCATTTGGGCATCCCGGGGCATTAGTTCTCTACGCTGGGGCTGGAGGGATAGTGTAGAGGTTGACACTGGTCCTTTTGGGGGAAGAGTAACTGGAGCTAAGGGTGGAGCAGTCTCAGAGGAAAGCACACTCTTCATCACCTCAAAGGCACCACAATCCTGGGCTGAGACAGCCTCCATCTCTGAGGAACCAAGAGAGCTTCCCTGCACCAAGGAGGATGGCTCCAAGGCTGTTGTGGGTGCCGACCTCACCTGCACCGAAGCCCCCGAGTGGGACAGTCAGATCCGACAAGGGTCCAGTTCGACTCTCCCCTCCAGAACTAACGAGGGTGTCTCAGCCCCCAGACCTTTTGATGGAAGACAACATCAAAGTGGTCGGAGCGGAGATCGGCACCGAAACTCTGCGAATGGATTTCGGGTCCAATGGTTGCACCACTAGGACTTCCAGAAACTCTGGCTCTGAACTGGACTGAGTTAGAGGAGGAACTGAAAGTAAAGAAAGTACTGGAGTCAGCTCCATGAATATTTGAGCTGGGCTGGTGAGAAGTTTTGCCAGAGCCAGTGTATGATGCAATCTTCTAACCACCCGCTCCACATCATCATCCGAAAGTCTTCTGGATGATTGAGAGGAATGGGAGGTCTTGTGGCTACCTGCCATCAATTGCAATAGAGGAGATTGTGGCACTTAACGAATTGGATCCAAAGACGGTGACCGACTCCTCTTTCGACTACTAGACAGTTCCGAAAATGCAAGTGGAACCGAAGTAGACTTTTCCTTTTTGGAACCGACAGGTTTCGGATCTGAAGAACTCATTTTTTCAGGTCTCTTTCACAGCTTGGAAGCTGGAGCTGAAGAAGTTTTAGGTGATTTGTCTGAAGGTTTGGAGGCCCGAGTCCCTTCAACCACCGAATCAAAAGGCCCCTTTAACAAACCCGAAGAATTAGCTTATTTTTCCATTACTGCAGGACCCTTGAACTAAATACATGGTAAATAGAACAGGAATCCTGCAGGTGGACAGCACCTAAGCAATACACACAACTAGTGTGACCATCAGTGATTGACATTTTCTGTGTGCAAGTATAACACTTTTTAAAGCCGAACTGTTTAGTCTCTTTAGACATTCTATCACTATTAAGCAAGATTTACAACCAGAAGTGAAAGACACCAAGTTAGTAAAAGTTTCACACAAGTGCATACTACAAAAAACAACTGCTCATTAGGGAAAGTTTTTTTTTTTTTTTGTGCGGTAAGAGGGATGAAAAAGTTAGAAGAGGGTCTCTAACTTAAATGATGCACTCCTCTAACCTGAGGAGATGCCTCTAATTTAAACAGCGAAAGGAATAAAAGGGGAGCCCTCTAACTAAAATGGGCTAAGGTGAGAAAACAGGGAATCTTCTAACTTAAACGGATTCCTAAAATGGGGGCAGCACTAGATAGAGGCTTAAGAGAAAGACGACGGCCCACATAATGCCAAAAACACTGACCGGAAAGGACCTTTAAGAAGAACAAGGAACTCTCAAGATATAGCAATCAAGGAAATTATTCTACTATGAAAATATTAGATAGGACAACATAACATTATTCATTATATGATCGCAGCTTTGGCATTCTTGAAATACGGCCACTGCAAGGGAGTTTTTCAGTATGTACTATACATTTGTATAGGAATTGCTTTAGCAGGGGGGCGAGCCCCCTGCCCTACCTGACAACTGTACAGATTTTCACAGACTGTCCAGATTTTTACCTCATATTTTTGGTGTGTTCCTCCTAAAATCCACACCTTTTTGGCAAATAGCTGAGGATTGAAGTAATTAAATAATGACAAATATTTGAGTTTAAGACTCCACATCCTTCAGAAAGTTCATGCTAATGCAAAACCTATTATTTTATTTATTTTTTTATTTTATTTATTTACATTTGTTGACAGGGATAGTCCAACTGGATACATGTCCATTTTCAGCGGATGCCCGGGAAGAAAAACTCCAGGTAAACAGAAACATTAAAAAACATGTTACAATTATAATTTTGACAAAGAGTACATAAGCAAACAATAATAAACATGTTCCACAGGTTAGAGTTAAACCCTGGTAAAAGCCAGAGGTAAATTAAACAGTATCTGATTAATAGACACAATCTATTGTTGTTCTTATTATTCTATCAACTTTCTGTTTGTAAGAGCAATATTTAAAATCTGTCCCTATTGCCCCCCCCCCCCCCCCATCCCCATCATTTTAGGCTTTGTCCAGATTTTTTTGCTCCAAGAGGTTGAGAGGTATGCGCACCCCCCCCCCCATATGTTTCTTTACTAGATTTGTTTTGTAGGAACTGGTTTTGAAGGGGGGGGGGGGGCTTGTTTCTGTAATATACTGTTGTGCAGTAATTGCTTTTGCAGGGGAAAATTGTGCTTGCCACGTTACAGAAGCAGCCTCAAAGTGCAGTTTTCTACCACCAGATCTCACAGTTGCTTCTGTTCATACCTCATGCTAGTTACATTCAGGTTGTAGTCAGAAGCGTGCTTGAATAATTAATTAATCGCAGTACATTTAGTATTTGCAATGTAAAGTATTGCACAATATCCGTTCATAGTGAACGGTGATAGAATAGCAGCTTAATCATTGTTAAAATGTACTTTTTAAAATATATTACATTCCGTTTCTGTTTATTTTTGTTATTGTAGGTAACACTAACAGCTAAGATACGCATACATATTTCAACATTATATACTTTGGATTTACGTATGTTAACGCGCACTTAAAGCAGCGCGCAAATTCAAATATGACGAAAGTCTTCACATGTTTATTCAGAATAATACTAGTATAAAAAATCATAAGCAGGGTGCTGGGCGGTCCTTGCTACTGCACATCTGGTGTGGTAGTGTTCTGATACAAAATACACCCCAACCAATTTTTTAAATACTGCCCTTACAAACATAGAAAGTTGATACAGTAACAGGTTTTCTGTTAGCATGAATTTTCTGAAAGGTACGAAGTCGGAAACTCAAATTTATCTTTTTTTTTTTTTTTTACTTTACCCTTTCATGACTTGCCAATTATTTGCCAGAAAAACACAATTTTATGAGAAATGGACCGAAAATATGAGGCAAAAAAATCTGGACATTCTGCAAAAATCTGTACAATTAAGAGGTATAAATTGACTTCTAAATAAACTCAGCCTTTACCAACAGGACAACAAATACAATCACCACCTACAACCCCCCAAAAAGTACTTAATGTCCTCATTGCACCCTTGACCTGGAACTTCTGGACGAGGTGGGGTTGTAAGACGGGAAATGACGCTGAAAACGAAGGGGTGGGGATTAAGTAGAAGCGTTACAGAGCACGCTGTGTGGAATATTAGTAGAAGAGTGAATATAACGGTGAGATCGCTGACTTTAGGTTAGTGGAGTTGCTACATTATAGAATGAAAGGGGATATTTTTGTTATTGCTAGCCTTTTCACTACACTTAATACTATCTATTACAACGTTTCCATGTAGACTGCAGTAAGTATATATTACTGCACCCTCTATGGTGTGTTTCCGCACAGCTGGCCACAAACACGGTGTTTGTAAGCTGTCATTCGGTCTTGCACGCCTTTTCCTTATATTATATATGTTAAAAATATTGAGAACTCAAACTGCACTTCAGCAAATACATTGGTGGTGCTTATTAATAATGTTTATATAGTTTGATTGAGTGTTATCCCCGCTGTCACTTAGTTTCCGTGAGCTTTGCTGTATAACATTAACCTAACTTGTTGAATAGAAATTCTAAGTTAAGAAAAAGTTGACCTAGAAAGACGTCGCTGGGGTAAACCGATATATTCATTTCTTTTAATAGTACTGCAACCGTGACTTGAATAGTAATGTTTCCAGCTTTAGTCGTGTCTTGGGTCCAGATTTTTCCTATTTTTTTTCTGATTTTTTGAAGCCTGTTGTCGATCAGTTTTGCTGCCCCTTGATATGTGTATGCACCGTCAGCGGCTTCATTATGCAAGAATTCTCAAATTGTTGAAGCGAGTTTAAGTGTAATTGGAAGGTTGTAGAGCTCCATGATATGCAGTGTAATGGCATCTCATTTTACTGGATAAACAAAGCTCATGTTCAGTGTAGCCTTTTGCTTTTCACATGGACTTCATGACACTGTCACTGCCTGACCTGCTAATGTTGGCTGTGTAACCCAGACACATGGTAAACAAGACTGCTGTCACTAGATGTTAATGCCAGAACAAGACTGCTGTCACTAGATGTTAATGCCATATTGGGTTGTGGAGCATACCTGTCAACTGCTGTGATTTAGGCAGTAAAGCTGTACCTGTCAACTTCTTAGCCCAAGGCAGAGCCAAAATGAGAGGGGGGGGGGGGGTAAAAGACCAAAAATAGGAACAGATTTTAAGTTCTGCACTTGCTAAGATAACAGGCTTTACATTATCATTTATTTTTTCCAAAAATGTGGTGGGAAATGCTTGACTGACTTCAGTCCTCTGATTTTTTTCAGAAAACCACACATTATGAGGAAGAGACCAAACATATGAGGCAAAAAGCTGGATAGTTGAGAGGTAGATAGTGCTATGATTTTTGTCCTCACATTTAGCCTTGCTCATCCTAGATGTATGATGCTTCTTGTAAAGTCAAGGCTGTTTGAGTACCTACTTCATTAAACTAAAACTATAAAAAGTGAGTGCCACTAACAACAGAGAGTGTAATATGTAATAATGTATAAAAAATAAATAAGTGTTCCATTTTTTGACCATCTGCTGTTATTTGTAAAGCTAGTGCTATGAATTTTAATGTTCAGAGGTTGAGAGTTATGTTTGGGAGGTGGGGTTAGGAGACATGGTTTTACAGCTGTTTCAAGTTGCACGCACTGACCTTGAGGCATACCTCTCAACTAGTTCTCTGCATATCTTTCATATGGCACACACTGACCTTGAGGCATGCCTCTCAGCTAGTTCTTTACATGTCTGTCAAATGGCACACACTGATCTTGAGGCATGCCTCTCAACTAGTTCTTTACATGTCTGTCAAATGGCACACACTGATCTTGAGGCATATCTCTCATGTATCCCTGATTGTAACTAGACATTTTGATATGGTACAACCTAACAAAACCATATTCAAAAACTGCTTATTTCTCACCTAAACAACTCCTGGATATGCAACTTCCTAGCACCTGGCTGATATATTCTAACACCTTTCCCCTACCCACTATCCAACCCCTTCTTTAAAACTCGCACAGATGCACTATACTTATTATCACACGTTATTTACCAAGTTACTGCCGCATACTCCCCACTCTATACTCACTAACTCTCCCCCAGACTAAGTTGAAAAGATTTCCCTAAAAATGTCAATTAATCTCATATGAACTTGTCTGTATTCTCCTCCTTTGACAAACTGGCTAGTATTTTTAGTTTTTTCTTTCTTCTGTTATCGTCATTACATCTTCAGGATTATCTTTACTAAACATATTCTATTAATAGCTATCACGTTATTACCTGCTGTACTTTTAATTGTATGTTTAAACCACTATGTTTATGTAAATATCTTATGCAGTCATATATTATGTGCTATATTTTATAACTATGTGTAAACCACAATGCTCATGTAAATATCTTATGTATAGTATGTTAGTAATTGTTTCTGGAGCTTTTCTCCCCTGGCCTCCGCTGAAAGCAGACAGCTCTGTCCAGTCGGACCTCCCCAGTAAACAAATGTAAAATAAATAAATAAAAGTCAGATTTTTTTTTTTTGATGCAAGGCAATGATTTATATGTGACAATTAATAGCAGTCATTAAAGCTGTGAGCGTTTTTCTTTAGATAATGCATGTTAATTAAAAGATTCTTGGTAAGTCCGCAAACTTGTCTCTGATTTGGGACTTTTGTCCCTGAATATTTTTAGCTCAGTCCTTGATCCATGAGATAGGAGAATGAGTTACTTCACTCATTTTAGCTCTTACAAAGCTCTCCATAGTGTGGGAAGTAGAAAGATAGTCGGATGCTGCCTAATAATATTTTAAAAGCATAGGTTTATAAGAATTTATGGATGATGTGCAGTCCAATAACTTCATAAATTCATAAAGCATTTCATTCCATAGGGTGTTAACACTTCCCTATGCGGCATATTGTTTCATGTGATACATTGCATCACATGTTTTGATGAAGAAAAGTTGAGAGGTGTACCATATTTCAGTGAAGAATGAAATAGCTCACTGATACATTGGATATATATGCTTCAGGATTTACCTGCTTCCAACTGACTTCTGAACATGAGCATTTATCATTTCTTAGTTACTGGAAAACACAGGATGTGTGGATCTACTGTCATATGAACAGATTGTGTTGTAGTATGCGTGTACCATGTAAGACACTGTATGTAGATTAAGTATTCGATTTGGAACACAAATTAAATTAAAGGAGTGCAAATGAGCTGGTAAAGAAGATAACTGCGCAAAAAATGCATGCTGTTTTAATAACTAATGAGACAAAGGCTTCTGATATGATAATATTGGCTGTGTGCTCTTAATTTAGTATTTTGGATGTACTGCAGTAGGTGAGAAAAGTGCAGTTACATCAAGAAAGATCACAGCACAGGAATTTGGTGTACAATTCAAAAATTGCTGAGTATTCCCTAGTGAAAGGGGGTAGCAGCAGTGCAAGATTTGATGTATGATTCTAAAAGTCATTGTAGCACCCCCTTACAGGATTTCCATAGTTTGTATTGCAGATTTTGTGTGTGTGTGTGTGTGTGTGTGTGTGTGTGTGTGTGTGTGTGTGTGTGTGTGTGTGTGTGTGTGTGTGTGTGTGTGTTATGAACTAGAATCAGTACAGGACAGATTGTATCTGAGAGAAGCTGTATTTGGTATGAGCATTTTTTTCAGCATTTCAGCTGTGCAAGCTTCATGATTGTATGCATGCAGGTGTAAATATGGCATGTTAAAGTAGGATTTTTGAGGAACTGGTGGGGGTGCAGACTTCAGACACTGCTTAAGGTAAAACTGGTCGTAAATTGCTTCACTGCATTTTTATTTACAACCTTTCTAGTTTAAGTAGATACATCACCCAAGGCCCATTTTTTTTTTTTTGTTTTTTTTTTTTTGTTTAAATCCATGCCACCTATTTTCTCCATATTGTCATCCCTAATTGAGTATTCAGTTACTTGAGATATTTATCATGTGATGATATTGGATGCCAAATTCACTGGCAGTTTAGTCTCTGTTTTTGAGTGTTTGCATTACTGTTTTTTTTTTTTTTTTTAGTGGAGCATGTTCTTTTATTATATGCATTTCTTTCGATTAGTGTGCAATTACTTTTGGAAGCATCAAATTCCTTGGCTTTGTCTAGGACCAGTGTCTGTATTAGAGTGTGATGGACCTTTTATTTATTTATTTTTATTTTTTTTAGGTGACATTTCTCATTTATTGGCCTGAATGCAACCATAAAGACTTAAAAATATATAAAAAAAAGTCATGGACATTCACAGCTGAAACACCTGATGCCCTTAAGGGGCAATTTGCATGTATCCCATAAGCCTCCACTCAAACTTGTCTATTTTTTTCTTGCAGTTTTTGTATTACAGGGGAAAATAGTTACTGTAGAACTCTTGCCTTCTGTCTTGCACCTAAGCTTCTTACCAGGCCAGCTGGGGTCACCTTTCTGACTACTCATGTTTTCATATCTGTGCCAACACTTCTAAGAGAGGGAGGATCCTTGTCGGGTATTCCTTCAGTTCTTACCAGATTTCTGTTTTCTTCAACTGTCTGTCAAGCTACGGTTCGTTCAGTTTTTTACAGTTATGACTCCTTCAGAAGATAGAGACGGATCTTTTTTTTTTCTGTCAGACCAGCTTGGGGCTTAGCCCTAGGCTTTCACAGATGCCATCCTACAAATTGCCATTGATGAAGTGAAGAGTGTAATTGCAGATCAAGAGATGTGCTAGTCAAGTTTCAGTACTTGGTCCTCTGCAGTTTGCAGTTTTCATAGATAACTTGGGATCTTGATGTAAAAGTGCAAAACTGGAACATCACATGGATGACTTCACTGTCCTTGTAGATAAGTTGTTTCTTGCAGTCTGTTAATTCCAGTCCAGTCATCTTTCATTAAACATATGGCTCTGTTATAGAAGATGGCATCTTAATTCCTTAAAAGTCAAGTCAGTGATTTTTCCCAAATAAAATGGGCACCAGATAGTATTACCATTGGCAGTCCAGCAAACAGTAGTTATGAAATGTCTGTCTCATCAATAAAACCTATTTCTTCTACATTCCTGGATTGCCGACTTATTGGTAGAAGTAACTTTAACAAGACTACTAGGTCCCTTAATACATAATCAGCTTAGGTCGGGCAGACAAGGAGACATTGTAGTGGCAAAAATTAATTCAAAAGTAAGTAGATTCTGCAGAGTTAATATGTCCATCATACAGAGCTCTTGTCTGTCTTACTCCAAATGTGTATGTGTATTTACTTCCCCTGCTTTCTATATTGTGTTCATCTTTTAATTAACTTTGTCCTCACAGTTGAACGACATAGAGCAGGCCTAAGTTTGGACTGCAGGGCTCCATGCAGGATATGGTATTGCATTGTGCTTCACTTTTTTAATGGCTGGAGTTCTCAACCACCAGCTGTCCTTTTATTCACTAAAATTTGCACACCTAGTTCAGCATTCACCTTAAGTGTTCTGCAGTGGCCAGTACTCTGTGTGGTAATGTTCAAGAACAAGCGTGTCCTTTGGCTAGGGTAGCCGCGTACCAAACATGACTATAGAAATGCATGTAAATCCTCTGCTACTGAAAAACTTTGGAAGTAGCTTCCTTGTATCTTAAGATGCATCCCTGAACAATGTGCTTTTTAAAAGTGCTCTAAACAATTTACAGACACTGTGGAACTGTTACTGTTATGCAATGTAGTAGTCTAGAAGGGTGAAAAACAGAGATGTGCTTCTACAGTTTACATACATACTTTGGTGGTTCTGTATGTGTAAGCAATTCCATCTTTATTTTCTGTATTTATTCTCTGTGTATGATATACTGCCAGATGTTCATCCTCTCTTATTTTTAAAACTGTTTTATGTTAAACTATTTGCGTAGATTAATATATACTGCAAATAGTACATATGTGTGCATGTATATAAGCTGTCTTGGCTATTTTTATTTATATCTTTGTCCTCTGTATAATTTTCTGTGTATTACTTTTGGTTACAATTATTGTGATGTGCATTCTACATCTATTGCTGTGTCTTAGAATTCTTCACTTTGTGGCTGCTTGTCATAAATGTGAAACCCTTTAATCAAGAGTTGTGTAACTCTAAAAAAATAAATAAATAAAGTAGACTTTCAAGAAAAAAATGACAAACCTTCAAGCTCTGGGTTTTTGGAGACTTTGCTACCAAACATCCTTGACATGGAGGATGCACCCCATATTTGCAACTTATACAAATGCTGACATTTGTGTACCCAGATTTAGGGGAATACTCAGTTACAGCAGTCTGGGCCTCTGTATATGTTAGCAGCATTAATGCTCTCAGTCTCAGTATTTCAAGGATTGAAAGAACCTTTTTTCAGTCTGTGACCCCACTGTAAATTAGACCTTCTAGAGAGACATTACCAAAACAAATGACAGTAAGTAAAATGCATCACTTTGTCTATCTAATGTGTGTTTCAAACCTAGTGGTTCACAAATGGAAATTTAAATTTGTTTGTAACATATAAATTATTATGCACTGAGATTTGCTTAAAATGTCTTCCCCAGTAAGTGTATGCCTTTTACCTCACCCTGTTTCTCTGATGCTGTGTTTGTTATTTTAAAGGTAAAATTGCAAGAGTACACTATTCATCTGACCAGTGTACTAACCGTTGTATGGAGTTTCTTCTTTCTGTACAATTCTGTGGCTACAGAGGTTAGTATATTTAAGTAAAAGGCTTGAGAGTCTGTGTAGGTAGTGTATAGAGAAGTTGGGGCTTTGGTGCATTGGGAGTCTGTTGTTCATGGGGAAGTATTTAATGTTAGGGAAAAAATACCATGCTTAAAATATAACTGCAGATTTGTTAGCTACAGTGTATGACATTAAAGCAGCTGTACAATATTTAACTACATTGTTCTTTTAGGGGGACTTTCCCCTGTAAGCCTTGATGTTGGGACTGAGCCACCGCACACCCAGTTTGTAAAGATGCTAACTCAGAGGTCACACTATCTTGGAGTAAGGGGAGTACTTTGTTTTGCTGGAAAACCAACAGTTTCCTTTGTAAAGTAGTACAGCATTTAAGTTACGATATTTTGTAAATGGTAATGTGGGTGCCATTGCCTTACACATCAGGGTAGGAGGCAGGTTGCTAAAAACACTTATAAGCATTTGTCGTTTTTATTATATAGCTTGGCTATGTTCAGTTTAAAAAAACATTAACAGACTAGATCATCACATAAATCAGCATTTTTTTCTTTAGTATTTCTTTACCTATGATCGAATGTGTCTTGATCGAACTTTAAAGCACAAAATGGCAAAATACCGAAACGGCTTCTAAGGAAATTCTTTCCCTGGGAAAGAAATCGCTTGGCCGCCTTTTATTTTGCTGTTTTCATCACTGTAGTGCGATCTCGGAGTTGGTATATTTAAGTAGGAGGGTGTGTGGGGGGGGGGGGCGAAGCATCCCACTTTATGTAATGTTCCCTGGGGAAAAATCGCTGTTCTAAGTGTTCGAGATTGTAAGCTTTCACTTACATGGGGTCAATAAATCAGCGTTTGCTTTTTTAAGCATTCGCTGATGTAATACAGACCCGAGCATGTACAGCAATTATATAATGTAAGCAAAACAAGTATTAATACAAAAAAAACTTAACAGGTTGAAAAAATATTGTGCATAAAGTAAAAGTAGTTCAGACATCTCAGTAAGGTATTAGTTTGAGAAGAAAGAGAGACAAGGATTTAGGATATGTTCAGCTTGGATGTTGTCTAGTCCCAGTTGTGGGGCGTCTAACCTGGTGAAGAGCAAGAACAAAGCCTGGAGTCCTTGAGGTTTTGTTTGAGCTGAAGTTTGAAAGGTTTGTAGATGCTGGTTTGCCTAATAGCCAGGAGTATGGAGTTCCATAGCCTAGAAACACAGGAGGAGGACAGTGAGTGACCAGAAATAGTGCTGTATCTGGAGAAGTACTTTGTTGGAACAAAGAGATCTAATTGGGGAGTAGAGACTCATGATGCTGGCAAGATATGAACATTGCTCTGATCTGTAAATTAGTTTGTGGCTGGTTGCTATTTCTGAAAAGATGGGTAGTTGGGTATTTCTATCCAAGAGAGGTCCTTAAGGGCTAAGCAGTGATGGGCTTTGTATGGCATCCTAGTAGCGATTTTTTCACTCTTATTATTATAACATTCTTCAAGAAGGTTGGATCGAGTTGCAAGTTAATTAAGCTGGGAGACGTGTAGGGAAGAGTTGGGAAAAGAAAAATTGTAGCAGTTTGTTTCCTTGCTGAATTGGTTAGGTAAAATGAGATTCTATGAAGGGCACCAAACTTTTGACGGGCCTTGTTTACAACCACATTTATGTGTTTGTAGAACTTCATATCTTCATCGATTATTACAACAAATTAACCGGCGTACTGTAGTTAGCACCACATAAGTTATCATCTGCACAGTTCAGCAAGTGCCATTTCACGCTGATATAAAAGTCATGTTCAAGAAGGTTACTCCACCATTGTGTAAAATGGATGAGTTTAAAGGTATCTGTTTCTGCTTCCTAAAATTTGGAACAGTCTGTAGCATTGTGCAGACAAATTGCTGATGTTGCTGTTTCTAGTTGTATGCTGGCAGTGGTTCAAAGTATTTGGGCTTTTCTTTCCCTACCTCACGCTTGTGTGCCATGGAGATATTAATTATACCCACTGTTGCAGTACTGTATGGGTTGTGTCTTGCCCATGGCACAGCAACTGGCCAACTTCCAAAACCTCTGAATCCCACACTTGGATCCACTCTGACTGCTGCTTGGCCAGCCCTGTTGAGGGAAGCAGCTTAGAAGACTCCACAAGAACAGCAGCTGGCATTTCAGCTTTTGTCCTCTGGTGGTAAGTCCCCATCGGGGAGCCCTTCCTCGTATAAAATTTATTTTCCCAATTACTTTTGGGACTCCCTCACAGAAACTGTTGTATATATGACTGTGTCAAATGAGCAAAGTATCAAAACTTTGAATGCCTGACATAGTGTTTTAAGTGTTCAAATCACAGAGTAGAAAACACAAAAAAATTGAAACAGATTTGAATAAAAAAGTCTATTTATTTTTTGGGAGGGCAAGGCCCCTTACACTCCCCCATTCTCTACTAATTATATTTATATGCCACACTACAGTGGGGAAAGGGTATATTCCTGATCTCCACTGTGCTGTGATCTTGAGCACAGAAACAACAGCAAAGTCCAGAAAGTTACTTTTTGAGTGTTGCGGTGTCTCGCGTCAGAATTTGAGCACTTGAATGGGACCGATATACTTATAAATACACGCGTGTGTGTGTGTATGTATATGTGTATATGTATATATCTATATCTATATATATATATATATATATATATATATATATATATATATATATATATATATATATAATCTATGTATGTGTGTGTATATATATTTTTTTGTG
>NC_056750.1:307009967-307012467 GCF_019279795.1 Protopterus annectens
TGGCGAGACATTGTCCTCCTTCTCTTGTTTCTTCCCATCCGCTCCGTTAAGCCTCTTGTCCTCATCCGCTCCCCTACCCTACCCCCAAATCCCACCCACCCCCAGGTGTCCTAGACTTATAATACCAGACCACACCCTCCTCCACAATCCAACAAATAAAATACTCTCTCCGCCCTTATAACTACACCACATCCACACAGCCCACATCCTATCACTAGCCCACTCCTTCCACTTTAACCTCTCTTATACTCTAACCTTTTCTCACCTTGCTTAAAATTCCCTTACTTATACACTCATTTCTACCATTTCTAGCTCCACACCAACTAAGCTACTACTTACCACCATATTCTTATCTGTTTTAACCTCAGCCTATGTCTTAACCTCTTTTGAACACCAAACTTATTTTCAATATCATTATCCCACCAAACAAACAGCTACACATAGCCACACTTTCAACCATTATAATTTAAATGTCTTATCCACATCTACATACTTACCAATAAAGTACCACAGACTGGCACACATTAAATATAATAGCCTTTTACCTAAGAAAGCTCAGTATCATCCTAATAACTTACATTATATTTTGCTTAAACTAAAAAATAATTCCTTACAAGATGGAGACATCCATCCCAATCCAGACCCAGCCAATATCCTTTCTACTGAATCTGTAACCATTAAACCCTCTATCCCACACACCCAAAACAAACACCCAAATTCACTCCTCATAGCACACCTCAATATACAGAGTGTTAATAACAAAGTTGCCCATCTCCATGCTCTCTTGGATGTACACTCCTTTGACATTCTATGTTTAACAGAGACATGGCTAAAACCAGCAACCCAAGATAATCAAATCCTCCCATCACTAGACCGTTCAAAGAGAAAGGGAGGGGGAGTAGCAATTTTTTTCAAGGATGGATTACAAGTCACTTCTCTACCTTATAACCCGCCAAAAGACAGTAATGCTGAAGTTCTTATTTCTAAAGTACAACTTTATTCTAATAAATCCTTGTACATCTTTTGCATCTGCCTACCTCCTGGAAACAATGTATCTAAACTTGAAGATATACTTAATTGGGTATCATCAGCCTTCCCACAAGAAACTATAATCCTTGGTGATTTCAGTATTGACTGGAGATGCATTGGTACTGACCATCCTATTTCTCACATTAACCTTCATGGTTTCTCACAGACCATCACCTCCCCAACTAGAATTAATAAACCTACCAATAAAGAGAGCACCTTGGACTGGATCCTTATTAATAACTACCACCAACCCTACAAAGTAGGTGTCTTCCCTGATGATGTAACTGACCACTCTTTGACCTACATAATCAGGCAAACGAATGATATCCCACACCAAGCATCATATAGGACAATACGGTCAAACAAACAGTTTAACCAAAGGTTATTCCAAACTGAACTTAGCTCCTGTGATTGGTATCCACTAAAAACCCTCCCTCTACAAGAGGCTGTTAAACACTTTAACTCTACCTTCTTAAATATCTTTGACCAATATGCACCAAAGCGTACTATCAGAACTAGGTCAAAACCAGCCCCATGGCTCACTAAAGACACCAGGCAAAAAATGTTACTTAGAAATAAAGCCTGGACTAGGTGGAGGACTACAAAAAACTTAACAGATCAACAAATAAGAAATATGACAAAAAAAGCTATACTTTCACTGTAAAATGCAACAAACACACCTAAACAATCCTCAGAAATTCTGGGCAAGTATCAATAGTCTGTTACACCCAGGTCACTGCAGCACACCATCCCCAACTTGTGCTAATCAAGAAACTCCCAACCAAACTGCTAATGCCTTTAATAACTTTTTACTGAAGCCATCCAATCTCTAGCCAGCCAGCTAAACCCTGACAGCTCTAGCCTCCCTAACCCAATTTCTAGCTCTCTTCCTACCTTCATATTTCAACCCATTTCTACTCATTTTATCTACAAACTAATTCTAAAACTTAAGCCTTGTACACCTTCTGCTGACCAGATTCCAGCACAATAGCTGCAAAAAGCAGCTAAAGCAGTAGCTTATCCAGTATCAATCCTAATAAACAGAACCATTAATGAGGGAACCATCCCAATCATCTGGAAAATCTCACACATTATCCCCCTACATAAAGGTGGTAACTCCAATGAATATTCCAACTATCGACCTATAGCCCTACTATCCCCTTTAGCAAAAATAATGGAAAAATGTATTCATCATCAGCTTCTGGACCACCTACTACAACACAACTTACTAGCACAAAGCCAACATGGCTTCAGACCATACCATAGTACCACTACAGCCCTCTTATCCTTCACTGACACTATTAACAGAAATCGCAATAATACTGTTCTCTCTTCAGCTCTATTTATTGATCTATCAAAAGCTTTTGATATGGTTAACCACACATTGCTTATAAACATTCTTAAATCACTTTCACTCGATACTCTAGCTGTACAATGGTTCAGCTCCTACTTAAGCAACCGACAGCAAGCT
>NC_056750.1:307017467-307067467 GCF_019279795.1 Protopterus annectens
TGATCTGTTTTCAGTACCCAAACTGTATCTGAAAATTATCTGCAGTTTTTGTATTATGGCATCTTATTTATACATCTTTTTATTGAAATGGTTCTTTAGTTTAAGCATGTTCGTATACCTGAATTTGAATTAATGGAAATGCCTTTTTCTTTGTGGCTAATTTGATGTGCTGGCTACACCATTATTTTTGTTTTTAAATATTGATTTAAAATTAAACTGTACTTGAGTAATGCTTGCCTGAAATTCACTTTGGTGGCCGAAGGCTTTAAGAGCAAGCATTCTAATGACATGATGGCCTTCTCTCTAACATTTATTATAAATATTTGTGGATTTTATTTGCTCGAGTTGCACATTATCGTGTTTGGAGATTAAATTGTTTAATACAAACAAGCTGAACTACTTTGCTACATGCAGGATGCAGCAGAAATAAAACTTGGTAATCTACTTTTAATAGTCAGGCTTTTTGTTCAATCAAAATTAAAGCAAGGACTCAAAGTTTTCTTGCAAGAGTTTTGTATAGACAGTGCACCAAAGAGTTGTATAACGGCTCACACCTTCAAAGGAAAAACTGTCAAAAGGTTTTCTCTGGACCTTTCTCAAACTGGGTTGTAACCCTCTGTAATGAACCATGAATGTGAAGCTGTACAGCAATAGGTTAGTGACTATTTCAGGGAGTCATTAAGCAGTTCATCTGCTTCCTGCATTGCTGGACCAGTCATTGCCCCATGCCCAGTTAAATGAGCATTCACATCAGTGCAATTTGTGTCTGGGGAAGCCAGATGTCCTGGGGGCAGTAGAGCAAAACCGTGCCTTTCACATTCATCTTTGAGCACTTATCCATAGCCTTGGCCATACCTCATCATCACCGAGACACTGTTTTCAGTACTGTGGTTGTAAGAACACATAGCAGTCCAGTTAATTTAACTTTTAAAGCTGGCTGGCTTTGGGACATAATAGGCTAGTGGCCCCAGTTTTCAAGAAAGACGTGTTGGCCATTCATAGAGGGATTTCGCTTCTTGGCCTTCATCTGATAGTTGAGCCCATTTTTCAGGCACAGCATTTCAGAATCCATCTTGATCACAGAACATTGAAACAGTTTTTTGGGGTTACACAAGTTTGCCCGTAGGGTTAACATGTATTTTGTGGATTTGAAAATGGGTATTTATAGTATTAATGAACAGCCTATATCTGTGTATATGTTACATGGTGTTCAAAGTTTATTGTAAGAATTGATTTCTTAAAACTGTGGCCACCATGAAACCTCTGTTCAGGGTAATTTATTTGAGAACTGTAAAGTTTTGTTTGATTGTCTTTTGGCTTTTTCCCGGTAAGGGGTCGCCACAGCTGAACTCCGGTCCGCTAATGATTGGCATTAGATTTTTTTTTTTTTTTTTTACGAAATGCCGAGGTGCCAGCTCGATGCCCAGCCTTCAACGAAGGCACGCCTATTTACGCACGCATGTCTTTCGAACGCTACCCAACCACAGGGAGGACATGCAGACTCCCCACAGATGGCACTCCCAAGCCAAGCTGAGAATCGAACGGGAGAACCTCTTGCTGTGAGGTAGAAATGCTACTGCCGTACCACCGTTGCAGACCCATAGAACTGTAAAGTGTGAATCCACAGATTAAGTTCCCTCCTTACTGGAAGTGGAGGGCCCAAGAAGCCAGAAAAGGTACAGTGTGCTACATTTTTGCATATTGCAAGGGATGCAGCCTTGAAAGTTTATAAATTTGAGTTTTAAGAGGGAGAAAACACATTGCAGTGATAATTCCCTAAGAGGCCAAAGTGCCATTTAGTTTGCTGATGCTTATACTGCTGAATTAAAGAATAAAGCCAAAGACTGTTAATTTGGTGGTTAAAAGTGATTCCTTAAACTAAGACAGAGTCATGAGTGGCATCAGAAGTGATCTTACAAGGAGCAGATTATTGGGGGACTTGCACTTAACATTAAATAAAATGATTGTTTGCTAAACCAAAATTACTTCATGAGAGTGAAGAGCTCACAGAAGAGTAGATGAAATTTGTAAGTTGCATGCTAAATATGAAATTGTGAAATATGTAAAAATAAAAAAATAGAATAAAAATTAGTTGGGTGTTTCACCAAACATGAGGTGTGTATGGGTTAAGTACTGTACAAGGTATGGCTGTAATCACTGTGAAAATGTGTCTTGTTTTTAGTCATATTTTTAGAACCTGGGGAAGTGTTTTGTTTGTGGAGAAAATGTGCAAAGTGCACCCATGCTGTTGGCTATGAAGCCTCCAAAGACAGCATAAATTCATATGCTCCAGGGATTCCTCCTCCTGCCAGGATGAGAGCTGCCCAAGAGTGGATATAATTTAGTACTTTGTTCCTGCCTGCTTCCCAGCAGTGAGAGCATTTTTGCATAGCCCAGTCTCACTTCTTGGGTGGGGAAGGATATAAGAACATTGTTACCACAGTGGCTCACAATGTACTGTCCTTGCAAATGCATACTTCTGCTTACTTACTATGAGTCTTGCCATTGGTGTTTTGGTAAGCCTAACACCTACTCCCAGGCAGTCCTTTTTGTGAGGCCGCCCCTTCCTTCGAGAGAGAGTGGCAGTGTATGCAGCCCATTCCACTCCTCCATCACAGGATCAGCCCAACCCCCATCCTCCTTGCTAGTGCCCATGACCCTAGTCAAATTCGTGTCACCTGTGCTAAAGTCTGGGCTTCGTTCCTCTATGCTTCCCTTGTGGACAAAAACATTTTCATTTGAAAGTATTCCACATGCTGGAACAAAGTAATGACAGTGAGCTGGAGTGCGCCTGATACTTGTTGAGACTGTGCGTAACATATATTGTGTACAAAGCAAATTGAAAAGACATGACCAGAGAGTCAGTTGCAAATCTAGAAAAAAGAGCTTAAAATGAATAGTCAGAGTGGTGTCTGGACTAGACACGGACACAGAATGTAACATCATCACCTTTAAAAATGTTCATAGTACTTGGTATGAAGGAGAGCAAGCCAAAGCTTCATACTTAATCTGGAAATGCTGTAAAACCAAAGGATCACAAAGTTGTTGTGTTTTTCGGCTTATCCTGGTTAGGGGTCGCCACAGTGGAACTCTGGTCCGCTAATGTTTGGTAGTGGATTTTTACGTGCCGAGTTACCAGCCCTGACGCACAACCTTCAACCTACATGCATGCCGCCACACAGAAGACGCTCTGAGAATCGAACGCGACAACATCTTGCTGTGAGGCGACAACGCTACCACAGCACCACTGCTACAAGAATAAGAAATAACAATATTCAATTCCAGTATATTTCAAGTAGTCCATGCACCTTTGATTTTTATGATTTGCCAGAAGTTGCTTATATTGAAAATAATTCGGATTCACAAGATCACTGCTCATTCACACTGTGAAATTGTGCTGATCACTGAATGGCTTTAAATAATATGAAGATCTATTTAATTGCTTTGGCTATTCACTAGTGGTGTGTTGTATCCAGATGAATTATGCATTGTTATCAGTAGTGCACCCTTTAAGGAAAATTCTAGTAACTTTGAGTAGTAGAATCTGAAAGGTTTGAAGTTAACAGAAACTACAAGTAGTGTGATTAATGCAAACAAGGCTGTGTTTTCAAGACTTGGGATTCCTGATGTGGTAATGTCATAATGGCTCACAGCATGCTAGCAATGTGAGATTTCCAGAGCACAGGGAATTTCACTGTGTGACCTCTAGTGTCTTAGGTTCCCACAATCTGGTGAGCATGTTGAAATTACGATTCAATTTGTAAACAAAAAATGTTATGAACAAAGCTGCAGGAATTAACTGTACCTGTTATGTTGCTTTGGTGAATTATATGAATGCTGCTTTGGAAGGTGCTAGTTTTTCACTTTGTCATCCGTTAATAGCTGGTAGAGTAAACTGAATTACTACCTACCTGTACTTCCTTACTTCAGTTTGTAATCTAGAGTTCAATGCAAGAGAGATTAAAGCAAAGCCAGTCTGGATAAAAATACTGCAGTTATCAACTGTTATCACTAAGGGAAGGTGACTGAGTGAAATGCATTGTAAACAAACTTTGTACTGTGAGGGTAAAATTGTTGCTGAGAAGACATTTGAAGCACTTGTTCACAACCAGTATATCTTATAGTGACTGTGTTGAATGCAGAGATTTTATGCTGTTTCCAGCCAAGAAGAGGTCATGAAGTTCCCAGGGAGGTAGCTAAAGTGTTTTCTGAAAAATCATTCCCATCAGAACATAATCTGGAACGCACTCAGAGTTCAGAATGTTCTGATAAGACTGAGGAATTAACCGAAGCAATTCCTACTAGCCATGCAACAGGCATGCAGACCACAGACTGTCCTATGTACCATTACTGTGAACTGCCAGAGTATTTTGCTGACATACTGAGGACTGAAACTTTTTGATTGCCTTTAGTGAACACGCTGCTGTTTTATTTTTGTCAAAACAGTATTAGAAATGTTTTTCATTTACAATACAGCTTTGAAATGTCATATTGAAGCAATGCACAGAAATGGAAGAAAATAGAGCTGATTATAAATATATATACACATATATCTCCATACACTTATGTGTTTATGTATTTATAATATTTATGTATATATGTTTTATGCATGCATATGTGACAGTGCAGTGCCAGCCCAGCTGTCTGGAATTTTGTAAATAATTCTGTGTCATTTGTGAATGTTGATATGATTTATACAGAACTGTATGTTATGTACTGAGATAAACTTACAGCATGCCCTGCTGACGTAGAACAGAAATGCACATAAACTATATACCTGTGCAAATGTATGTTTTAGCAGTAGAAACTAGAACATAAAAAGGGTTAACTTGCAAAACTTAAGAATAGTTGAGGTTAAGGTACTTTATAACTGGGCCATAAACAAAAGATGTTCTCTCAGTTTCAGTTCAGTAGCAGACAATGTCTAGAGCTAGAAGATTTTTGTATTGTCTTAGAGAAATGTAATTGCTAGGTCTAAAATGTAAAAGTGTTTTATTGTTTTACGACTTCCAACATCTGAGAGATACATATTTTTTAACACAGACATGTTAAATTTTAAGTTTCTATTTAACCTGGGAAATGAAGTCAGGTGATAGTGATGTCATCCAAGCTGGCCCAGCAGTAATGTTTGATATTAATTTAAGAACTCTCTGAGAGAGATTGCACATTTTGTATTTTGTCTTTGACCTGGAAACCTCCACTCATCATCACCATCTGCCCTTACCTGTCTGTAAGTAAGAATTAGGGCATAGTATCTCTTTTAGATACAGATAGGAATATAGTAAATATTAATTTAGATGTTTTCTGTATTTATTTGAGACTGTCCTGCAATATTGTTTTAAAATATTTCCTGTGATTTTTAACTCTGAAGTAACTGTTTGTTTTCTGAGTATTGTCTTGTTCTTTTATTTATTATTAAACATATTTAAACCTATCTTTGTGGCTGATATTTGTGAGACTTATTTAAGCTCTTAAAGTACTTGCATATGTATTTGGTGACACTGTACATGCCACTCCTAACAGCCCGGCACTTGGTCAGAACTACCATTTGGATAATAGTAACATTGCACAGTAGGATTGGAGACTCTTTGTAAGAGCCTTACAGTAGCTGAAAAGTCTGAGTTCTGGTGGCAGTGATAATTACTTGATAGTCTGGGCAAAAGGGGGCATAGCTAGTAAACCTGTGCCAGGCTTCCCCAGGTGTGTGTGTGTGTGTGTGTGTGTTTGTGTAAAACGGATCTCCAGGAGTGTGTGTGTCAGCTACTTGGGCAGGGACACGAATCACTGGTTGAACAGAGACGGTGTTAAAGGACTTGGCTTGGAACCCTGGCTAAGGTCTCCACTTTATAGTTGTGCCAGTGGAGAGTCTTATTGGGGATCTGGAGAAACCAGCCCCAGACTTAAGGGAAATTGCACTTTATTGTGTACTTGTAATCCTCCCAGTGTGTATATCCCCCACTGTTGCCAGTGGTGAGGATTGAGGCTCCTTGATTACTGGGCTTGTGCAGGGGCGTCACAGCATACATACTTGCCTATAAACAGTATATTTAACATATTTTTGTATATGCTTTGTGTGTATGTAGTATGTATATAGGTGTATATACGCATGTCAATGTATAGGTGTGTGTGTGTGTGTGTGTGTGTGTGTGTGTGTGTGTGTGTGTGTGTGTGTGTGTGTGTGTTTTGCTGCACTTATTGTTGGTGTCTGACTTATGCTACAGCTGAGTTACAGCTCAATGACTGTACCAAAATTCCTGTTAACTTCATGGTTGCACAAGTATGAAAATAGAGAGAATTAAAGTTTTGCTGGTTTTGAAGTAGAGCCCCCATGTCAGGGAGTGTGAGCCCCCCTCATAAAAGTATTTTATATATATACAATACATGTGTGCAGGGTTGTTGTATTAGTACTGTATGTTAAGTTTTTACAGTAGTGGTACTTGCAGGTATAATGTTAAGATTGCACATGTAAACTGTTCCTTAACATTTACAGTTGTTGCAGTTTTAATCTTTTTATGTGATTAGTGTGACTTTAAGACATGCTGTAGGTGGATTGGACACTCTAAATTGGCCCTAGGTGTGAGTGTGTGCATGTGTGTGCCTTTTGTGGAAGGTTGGGCACTGGGCTGGCAACTCAACACCGTAAAACTCCACTGCTAATCATGAGCGGACAGGTGATCCGCTGTGGCGACCCCTAACCGGGAAAAGCCGAAAGAAGAAGAAGATGTGATTAGTGTGACTTTAAATGAAATTGGTTGAGACACAATATATTGACCAATTCCTTCTGTAATCTTTAGTAATGTAATCTGTGTGTATGTACAGATATAAAATGTGTATATGGTGTGTGTTACATCAACTTCACATTTGATGGAGATTCGATACATCAGACCCGTTCCATGTAACGTAACTTCATAGACATATTAACCTAAGTTTGACTAGCAGCACGGACACTAGAAATTGGCAGGTGGCCAGGAGTCAGCAGCTGATGCCAGCTCTCTAATCTTGGGGGCAAGGAGTTGGTGGTTTAGTTGTCTGATTGCCTGCAAGCATTGGCAATGAATAGTCCATATACTGGGAATGTGAGCTTGATCCTGCTAAACTGGTGATGGTAGATTTCTGTAGCATGTGTACGTGGAAGCACTAACACATTGGGAAGGACTTAGCAGGGGGTCTGCGGGTATTCATATTCACCTACAGGAGGTGGGGTTAGGGCATAACCAGAATAAAGCCTTGCTGGATGCCAGTATGACAGCTCCACATTTTCCTGTCGCGTGTTATGGAAAGAATGGGCCAGCAGTGCTTTCACCCCGAGAGGAACAAGCAGACCCAAAGATTATAATGAGCTGATCGGCAGTGAACCAAAAACAAAATTTTCTCTATTACTGTTGCCATCAGTACACAGAAAATGCAATACCTCCATGCAGGAATTCCTGCATCTATGCATGGGGCAGCAGCAACAGTAAAGTCTCTCTCCATCTCGGATCACAGTTTTTACAAAGTTTTAATTGCCTGTATCCCTTTTTGGCTGAAAATTTGAATTAAAGAGTGGCAGGTGTTTTTAAAATCTGAAAGATCACTGAAGGTACCATTAAAGTTTAAGAATGTCACTGTTTGAAAGAACTGCTGTGCAAAGCACATTGGTTAAAAATCCAAGATGGCATCCATACCAGATGAGCTGAGCCTGAGAGAAAAAGTAAAAGCCTAGGAGAATATTACTACTTTACTGCAACATGCTTCAACACATATTCAGCAATTAAACTCAGTAATGGCTAAGTGTAATATGCCAATGAAGCAATTACAGCAAGTAATTTCTCAGAAGCAGGTTGATGTGTTGGATCAAAGGTATTGCATCCGAGTACAAAAAATGTAACCGATTTGCAAAACCATGCATTGTAGCTAGAAGCAAAGATGGATGATCTAGAGAAGAGATAGAAGTAGTGGGGATGGAACAAGTAGAATTTATCAATTGGAAAAACTCTCTAAAAGCACCTAGGGAGAGAGACACCTCCGCCCCATTATAGAAAGAGTACACAGAGTAATACCAAGATTGCAAACTTCATTGATGCCCCAGCATTTCATATTTAGTTATTTAGACTCTGACAGACATCTAATATTAAGGAAGGGTAGAGAACAAGCAAGTAACTTTAATTGCAGAGCATCAGGTTAGAATGGTGCTGGACTATAGTGCTGCCCTGTTTACAGAAAGAAAAGTAGCCCCATACTTAGGATGGATGAGGGAGCTTGGTTTTAGGATTTCACAATGCTACCCAGTCATACTGCAGTTGATGAAAATAACTCAAATATACTTCATGATTCCCTCAAATGTGTACTTTTTTCCTGGAATATAGGGCATAATCACAAAAGAAACAGTACTCTGAGGCAGGCAGCACAGGATATAGATAATAAAAAAGAGAGAGACCATTAAAAGTTTCTTCTGCAGTGGGGAAAAAAGTACAAGACATAAGACGGAAAGTAAATCTGCAAACCAAGGGAGAGCCCGAGAGAAAGCATGCGTTACTACCCTAGACTTTTCAAACTGCAGTTTGAGTGCAACAGGAGAGCTTTCTAAACTTGGGAAGCAAGAGCCATGACTGGAGCTAATGGCAGGAGATCTTACAGCAGAGGATGTTTTGAGGACATTCATGAGATTGAAGGCTGCTAGGGTGAATATCTGGATGTACCATAGCAAGATGAAGAGCCTGTTGAGAGTTCATAAAACAGTTGTCTGATTTATCAGAAGGGGACTTAGAATCATCATCATCTTCTTTCGGCTGTTCCTGTTAGGGGTCGCCACAGCGGATCATCTGTTTCCATTTAATATTGAATAATATGTCTGGTTTCCCATGACAACAGACTGAGTATGAAGAAAGGGTCAATTGCAGAGTGGTTGTATGAAGTGCGTAAAGAGCAAAGTACCGTTATTCCCATTTCCATATTTAAGTCAGATCTTTAGGCCATTAAGTCACCATATTTTGGGACTGACTCTAGCAAGTCCCAGCATATCAAATGGTTACTATTTGTACCACGTAAGAGAAAAATTAAACAAGCTTTATACTGCAGCAGAAGTGAATAGTTCATTCTCGCAAGAAATTATCCTAGCCAGAGTAATTCTGCTTCTAAAACAAGAGATAGGAATATGTTTTTCAGCTTTTTGTGATGCAGTCTCCTTCCTGCAAGTAGACCAAAAAATGTTTGCTAAGATGTTGGCAAACAGGTTGGAGAAAATCCTCCCATAGCTTGTTCCTTTTGTGAAACCTTGCTGATTCAAGGGAAGGGAAGGAGGACCAGATTTTGTTTTGCCTTTGGTTCACCTGATAAATGTATGATGTTAAGTTGTCTATCTCGCCTTCATTCTTGCTGGATGGGTTCGGAGTCAATCCTCGGCTCCGACTCGGCCACTCTAAAAGCTCGAGAGCTAGTTCCACCGGCTCGAGGCTCCCCTATATCCCACAATGCTAGGCGGTAACTCCCCAGATCTCGTTTGCCGCTATAGCTATCGAGGTGCTTTTCAACCGGCTCGTCAGGTTAGTTGTTTCTAACTAAACTTTTGTAAATTTAGACCCCTTTGAGTTATTTTTCCTGTATTTAAAACCCTTTTAGGTATTTTCTTACCATCTCCTTCCAAGTTCTCCTTTCTTTTCCAAGAACTTTAGAGTTCTTTCCTTAAACTGTTAGGCCTCATCCCTCCCTTCCTAGTAGTTGGAGTGTTTGGTTTTTTTTTCTGAGGAAATTAATTAATTTAATTTAGTTATTTTTAATTTAAGGGTAATCTGTGTGTGTGTGTGAGTGATTACTCTACTTTCTTAGCATGTCTAAGGAATCGAAGGTCTCCGGCTTTAAGAAGTGTGACTCGTGCTGTCAGAAGATGTCTCTGACAGATGGTCACACTTCTTGTGTATACTGCCTGGGACCTTTGCACCTGCAGGACTCATGTGCTGTTTGCCATGGTTTCAGCCCTAGAGTCCTGCAGGAGCGTAAAAATAAGCTCATTCTAAGGGGCTTATTGAAGCCTGAGGGTCCCCCGACTCAATCCTCGGGGAAACCCTCGAAGCCTCCCAGACCTTCGGCTCCGGTCTCTGAGTCGTCTTCTGGGGCTCCGAAGGCTGTTCGAACATTGGCTCCGGCCGGAGCAGATGATTCTCGAACTCATGTCCCTACTATTTCTTCGGCTCCAGCCGGAGCCGAGGAAGACATCGGTGAGTCTGCTCCGATCAAATTGTCGGAACCGACCTCCAGAAAAAGGTCCCGGTCACCATCTATCGGCTCCGTTCATTCGGCTCCAGCATCACCATTGCTGTCTGAACGGAGCCATAGATCTCACTCCTCTAGGTCGTCGAGACTATCAGATCATGACCTTCAGAGGGTAATGAGTCGACTTCTTAAGTCCGAGGCACTGGCCCAGATGCTTCAAAGTCCGACTCAACAGTCGAGGGCTAATCCCATCACTCAGAATGTTCCTCCTTTGACTCCTTTGAGTTCGGAGCCGGGGTGGCTCGGACCCGAGACTGTGGTGGCGTCGGAACCGATACTATTGTCTTCGGTACCGTCGTCGGCTCCGATGTCTTCCTTGGAAGAATCTAGGCGCCGGACTTCCCTCGTTGGCTTCGAGGGGGTGAGTGGCATCGGACCCTTGTCCGACCCCGCTCTCCCTCTCGGTGCTTCGGCGCTGGTGAGTTCGGCTCCGACATCGACCTCGGAGCCATCACTGTCGGTGCCGGGGGAGGTTTTCAGCTTTTCGGAGCGGAGACCTCTGGCTCTGCCTGACAGGGGTGCCTTCGAGGTCATGAGGAGCGTGTTAGAACCTGGTTCAACTCCACAGTCGGCTCCGTCTGCCCCTCCCTCCACGGTGCCTCCGGTGATTTCTGCTCACTCTCTCATCCCGGATTGTAGAGAGCCAGCTGCTCAAGTATCCCCAGTGGGGATCTCCTCCTCTTCCGAGGCCTCTCCTGACCTGGTAGGAGAGCCCCCTAGGAAGAGGCAGTGCAAGAGGAAGCACATGGACTCCCCTGAGTCTGTCACCTCTGACACTGATTTAGAGGATTCTGAAGGTTCCCCTCGTTCCCCCTCTGAAGATGTCTCCTTTGCAGACATCCTCGAAATCTTAAAACAGAGGGGGAATTGGCCAGCCCTCAACCCTTCAGAGGATGAATCGGTGTATTTTGAGGCGTTTGGCTCTCGCCCTTCCACCTCCTGGGTGTCCCCTCCCTTTGACCCCCTCATGCAAGTGGTGGCAAAGAAGGCCTGGACGGCTCCTGACTCAGTGGAACCCACCCCCAGGAGACCATCAAAATTTATCACTGCCCCAAAGGACAAGGAATTTTTAACCAAAGGCGTCTCTGTTGATGCTATGGTGGTGGCTGCGGCCACCAAGAAGGAGTTAGCTGATCCTTTGGTGCCTGCTCATCCTCCTAACAAGGAGTCTAGGACTATGGACAGGTACGGGAAGCGGATTTTCTCGTCAGCGACCTTTACTATGCGCTCGCTGAATTACCTGTGTCATTTCACTCGTCTTCAGAGGGATTTGCTCAAGGAAGCAAGCGAAATGTTAAAGGACCCAACAGCTGCGGGTTTTCAGGATAGGATGAACTCTCAGCTGGCGACCCTTAATTCTATAACCAACTCCTCCATGCGCCTCCTTTCATATGCGGCGGATGGAGCGAGTAGAGCAGCAGGTACAGGCGTGGCCTTACGTCGGCACTCCTGGATGCGGCTATGTAACTTTGCGGACCCTTTCAAGGCGTCCTTCACTAACTCCCCTTTTGATGGATCATCCCTCTTTGGTCCTCAAGTGAAGAAAACCCTGACTAGGTGCGAGACTGATGGCAAAACTCTCTCTGCCGTCGGAGTCCGTTTTTCTACTCCTTCTAGGCCTTACCCCAAAGGCCAGAAGGGGGGAAAGATGTGATTCCGCAAACAATCTCAGGGAGATTTTCCTGACGCATAGAGTCGGTTCCCCTCTAGAGGCAGAGGGGGGAACAATAATGGTAGACGCCGTCCTAGAGGCAGAGGGGGCCTGCAGAATCAGGGCAGTCGAGAAACCTTTTCCGACAAACCCTTTCAGCATCCCTGAGGTGTTGCCCGACTGTCCACCTTCGGAGGCAGTCGGGGGAAGATGATCTCTGTACCCAGAAGCCTGGCTATCCCTAACTCAAGACAAGTGGGTACAGTCTATTATTTCCGAAGGCTACAGAATCCCATTCTTTCTCATTCCAAAGCAATCCAAAAAATCCCTTCCAGACGTTCCACCCAGTCAAAGGGAGCAAGCAGCACTAGAAATTTCAAAGCTGCTTGCAAAAAGAGCCATTCAACCAGTTCCAGCAGACCAACAAGGATCCGGAATCTACTCCAAATTCTTTTTGGTTCCAAAGAAAACAGGGGACTGGAGACCCATTTTGGATCTCAGCAACTTGAACAAGTTTGTCAAGAAAACAAAGTTCCGGATGGTCACGCTGCAGTCCATTCTACCCCTTTTGGGGCGGGACAACTGGATGTGCTCAATAGATCTCCAGGATGCGTACTATCACATCAGAATGAGTCGATGCTCCAGGAGATTCCTCCGCTTCAAGCTGGGAACCAGTCATTTCCAATTCAGGGCCCTGCCCTTTGGACTCACTACAGCCCCCCAAGTGTTTACCAAATGCATGGCAGTGGTCGCCTCTCATCTGAGACGACAAGGATTCCAAGTGTTTCCGTATTTAGACGACTGGCTCCTTACAGCCCCCACCAAGCATCTTTTGCTTCTTGCCAGAGACTACACTTTTCACACATGTCAAACACTAGGCATCTTGTCGCCTTGTCGTGTTATTACCTTCATAGGCGCAAATCTAGACACAGTCAACATGTCAGCCAGACTCACAGAGCAGAGAATAGCAGACATACACAGACAGGTCTCTCTTGTCTTGCAGAGCAACAAAGTCAAAGCCAGATTGATCCTGAAGGTCTTGGGGATAATGGCGGCGGCCATCCCTCTTCTACCATTAGCTCGCTTCCATATGAGAATCTTACAATGGATGCTCTTCACACAATGGTCTTTCCAACGACTTCCAATGTCCCATCCTATTCGGATAACACAATCGTGCAAGAATCATCTCTCTTGGTGGATCACATCTCCCCAGCTCTTCCTAGGGAGACCTTTCGTCCCTTCCCCTCCGGTTGCTACAGTGACAACGTACGCCTCCCTGATCGAGTGGGGGGGGGCATTACCAGGGCAGGACGGCCCAAGGCATGTGGCAACCTTTCGAGTGCCACTTGCACATAAATGTCCTAGAGATGAGAGCAGTGCTTCTAGCGTTGCAAGCCTTGCAAGACTCTCTTCCCAAGGGAACTATAGCAATTCAGACAGACAATATGTCTGTAGTGTGGTACATCAACAAACAAGGCGGAACCAGATCTTACCCCCTATGTTGGGAGGCACTCAGACTGTGGCAATGGGCGATTTCTTCTCAGCGGTTCCTGTTAGCAACGCACATTCCCAGGAAGTCCAATGTGATTGCGGGCAAGCAGAGCTATTCTCATGCCTCACGAGTGGTCTCTGAAGAATTCAGTGTTGGAGAAAGTTTTTCGAAAGTGGGGCCGGCCTTGCTGCAACCTTTTCGCTACTCCCCAAAACAGCAAGTGCGACCATTTTTTCACCCTCTTTCCCCAACTAGGCCACCCCAGCAGAGACGCTCTAGTCCACGATTGGCCCCGGGGACTTCTGTATGCTTTTCCTCCCTTCCCACTGATATCTCAACTAATACAGAAAGCCATCGCTCAGAAAGCTTCCATGATCCTCATTGCCCCTTACTGGCCTCGACAGGTTTGGTTCCCATTTCTCCACCGTTATCTCATGGAGCAACCTTGGCATCTGGACCCAGTTCCAGACCTCTTGACCCATCAGTCGGTTCAGTTGCACCACTCCCTCCCTTCTCTGAACCTCACAGCATGGTTCCTCCAATTCCAACTCTAGCCAGGCTTCCTCTAATATCTCACTCCATTTGAGATATTTTGATAGCCTCTCATAAATCTTCCACTCGGAAGATTTATCATTGTAAGTGGAAACGTTTTTCCTGTTGGGCGCAGTCAAAGGATATAGATCCTTTCACTGCTTCCATTCAATCAGTTTTAGACTTTCTAGCCGAACTTTTCCACTCAGGTTCGTCTCCGTCTACCATCAAAGTTCAATTGGCAGCAATATCGAACTTTCATGTTGGAGTCTCAGAGTCCTCCATTATGTCTCACAAACTCTGCAAAGCCTTTTTAAAGGGAGTTTTTCTCCTCAAACCACCTATCAGGGATCCTCCTCCTCAATGGGATCTCAACTTGGTACTAGCGTCCTTAATTCTCCCCCCCTTTGAACCTGCGGCTTTATGTTCAATGAAGTTACTATCCTGGAAAACACTCTTTTTTTTTAGTAGCTATCACTTCAGCTAGAAGAGTCTCTGTACTCCATGCTCTGTGTAGTCGACCCCCTTATCTTTTGTTTCATAAGAATAGGGTGTCCTTGCGTACTAACCCGTCCTTTTTGCCTAAGGTAGCTTCACTAGCAAATTTGAATCAAACCATTGATCTTCCTGTGTTCTTCCCTAATTATTCGAACAGGTCAGAACAAAAATTACATTGCTTAGACATTCATCGCCAACTTGGGTTCTATTTAGACAGGACCAAACAATTCGGGAAGTCTGATCAACTGTTTGTTTCTTATGCAGAAGGTAGAATGGGCCTTCCAGTTTCTAAAGTATCTCTCTCTAGATGGCTTACTTCGTTGATTACCCTTGTGTATGAGATCAGACATCAACAGTTGCCATCCAAACCCAGGGCTCATTCAACTAGAGCTTTAGCCACATCTATAGCTTTCCAAGATAGGCTGCCTATTGATTTGATCTGCTCTGCAGCTACTTGGGCTTCTCCCCTTACCTTCATTTCTCATTATAAGTTGGACTTGGCCTCTAGGGACCGAGCCAACTTTGGTTCCACTGTACTCAAGAGTCTGTTCCGATAGGCCACCCGGGACAAGGTGCTAGGGACGCGGTCCCATCCAGCAAGAATGAAGGCGAGATAGACAACTTAACATTTAGAAGTTATGTACCTACCATAACGTTCCATGTTAGTTGTCGTCTTCTCGCCCTCTTTCTTGCGTCCCACCCTCCTTCCCCCTAGCCTGGACGGACCTAGAGGAGTTTGTTTTGTTTTGTTCCTTTTATGGAATTTCCTTGCTGGGCTTAGCTTTCAAACGAGTTCTGAGGAGTTACCGCCTAGCATTGTGGGATATAGGGGAGCCTCGAGCCGGTGGAACTAGCTCTCGAGCTTTTAGAGTGGCCGAGTCGGAGCCGAGGATCGACTCCGAACCCATCCAGCAAGAAAGAAGGCGAGAAGAAGACAACTAACATGGAACGTTATGGTAGGTACATAACTTCTAATTCAAAACAGAGATGTAGAAGGACTAGGAGTCACATTTTTGATTATTGGAAAACATGAAATTTGGTAGAATGACGTTTATCAATGCTTATGCAAAAGGTGGAATTGACAGACTCCTGTGTAGGAAAATGTTGGCTCATCTACCATTACCCATCCACAAGAGTAGGTACTAATGGCATACTTTTGGAACCAGTCAGTATAATAAAGCACAATATGGGGGTGCCCACTGTCACTCTTGCTGTTTGTATTTGTAGCCTTCATATTCTATGAGTGGCTTGCATGAAGCATGGACCCGAGTCATTCAGTCTCCAAAGCAGAGAAAATATTATGTTTCAGATGACTGTGTAATCTGGATTTCCAAACTAGTTGCATCTTTAATCCAGTTGTGGAGATATTTAGTAAATTTGCAGAACTGTTAGGGTTGTACATGTACTTCAAGAAAACTGAGATCTTCCCACTCATGCCCAGGACAGAAATAAAACTTAGGAATATACATAACGTACATGTACGTACAAATAGTCGCTGCTTGGGAGTACATGTCAGTGGTCATGAGTAGCGTCATATGTATGGATAAGACAGGAAAATTTCAGAAACAAGACTACACGAGTTTGAAGTGAAGGGGGATTAGAATCTTGGACTGAAGTACAAACTAAAAGTAGGAAAAAGAGAGGGCAGGGGATTAAGTTGGTAAAACATTTTGGGGTTTGGGGTAAGCTTTTATAATACTTGATAACAAGGCTTTACTATGGGAAGATTGAATTGGTAAAGGTTTTCTTTTATACCCCAGATGTTTGAGATTTGGAAAAATACAGTACTTTGAGTTTCAGACTTTGCAAGAGTATGTATGACTGGGCATCCACTCAAAATGGTGGGAATGCCTACAACTTTAATTTATTTCTGAGGACAATCTTACAATTAATGTGCAATGTCTAAATTGGCTAGATAAGCTTAGGGAAATGCAAATCGCACTGGCCAAAACAAGCAGAATTTCTGTTGGAAACTAAAACCTGTATACCAGGGGCTTGTGAAAAAGAATTACAAATCTTAATAGGAGGCATTGCCACAGGGCGGCCACGGTGGTGCAGTGGTTAGCATTGCCGCCTCACAGCAAGAGGTTCTCCGGTTCGATCCTCGGCTGGGGTGCCTTCTGTGCGGAGTCTGCATGTCCTCCCTGTGGTCGCGTGGGTTTCCTCCGGGTGCTCCGGTTTCCTCCCACATCCCAAAGACATGCTGCAGGTGGATTGGATACTCTAAATTGGCCCTAGGTGTACGTGTGAGTGTGCCTTCTGTGGAAGGTTGGGCGCCGGGCTGGCAACTCGACACCGTAAAACTCCACTGCCATTCAATGTGCGGACAAGGTGATCCGCTGTGGCGACCCCTAACCGGGAAAAAGCCGAAAGAAGAAGAAGAATAGGAGGCATTGCCACATGGGGAATTAACCAAGTAGCAGTGGGAACAGATGCGGAGTTAAAATCTGGCAATAGATGGCCCTATTCTCCACAGTCATGGTGGTGGTGGTGGTGGTGGTGGGGGGGGTAACAAAAACTAAGCAGCAGCAAAATTATTTATGCTGGAGATGCAAATAACATGTACTGCGTGAGACTGAGGTCTGTAAAATTTAGAATGGGGTCATAGACAGAATCAGGTGGACAACACAACAACACTTTTTTACAGTATGTTCACTGTTGGCGTATGAATAGATTTGGAGCTTGGCTGCATAAAACAGCCAATAACAGGGAAGGAATGCTGTAGTATTTTTCTATTCTGTTTCCAAATAAATTATTTAAACCATATATTAGTAACTGGATGTCTGATAGAAAATCATTGCAAAGAAAATAGTTGGGTTATGTCTGTTTTTAAACTGATGGTGAATGTTAGATGGGTAAGTGGCTCTTTGTTATTTGTTTACTGAACCCGCCCGCGGACTTACATATTTGTATTTCTTTTACTGTTGGACCATGCAGTAATCAGTTTGGGTTTATTTCTTTAAATATTGACTGAATTGATCTTCCTGTAGTCTAATTTTCTAAAATTTTCTCTAACAACATAGTTCAAAAACATGAATTTTCTCTTTGTCAGTGGCATTATAAATATTTACTATGGGCAAAATATGTATTGCTTATAATGTGGGAAATTTGGCTTCTGAAATAATGGGATATGATGTATGGCCATAGCTTTAAGATGGAGTTTGCAAATCTACGTTGTGTGGCCTGATTGCAGTTTAATGAAACACTAATGAAGCCATTTTTTTGCAGTGTCTGTTAGCTTCTGCATCTGCACACTTTTTCTCCCATTTTGTACACAAGGTCAGGGAGTCACGTCAACAGTGGCTATCACCAAGATCCACTGTTGATGCGACACCTTGGCCTCCTGTACAAAATCAGGGGAAAAGGTGGTTGATAGTGATGCTGACAGGAACTGCATAGGACGAGCTTCCCCCTCATTTTATTGGCTACCTTGAATATCCAAATGTTAGAACAGCAGCAGCAGTATTGGTAGTGGTGGTGATGGGAGAGTTGCGTCTTAGGGCATTGCTCTCAGTTTAATGGGCAGCCCCATCCCAAATCGTCTGATCATAAGCTTTAGGTAGTGGCAACAGATAAGGGCATAGATACAGGCCGTGGAAATGCAGTCCCTTCTCAGGATTGATGGGTTCTTCTATATTTGTATATCTCCCCCAGTGAATTACGTCGACACAGCACAATACTGACGGCCGATTGATTGACCACAAAAGGTAAACCTGCAGATGGTCGACTGTTGCGATAGATCAATAATCCGTAGGTGGGGGAATATTCCCTTTCCTTGTGGATTGTGTGGTCAGAGTTAGTATACATGTAATTAGCAGGGGGAGGGCTTGCCTCCCTGAAAAAAACAGTGTTTTGTTTTATGCAGCAGTGATTTTTACTTGTGCATGCTCTGTTGCCCTTTTTGCAGTCCGTGTTCTTACTGTCATCATTGTGGTATGTAGATGTAATTCAGTAATCCCATATATAAATGACTAAGTATGTATGCACACACACACACACACACACATATATATATATATATATATATATATATATATATATATGTATATGTGTGTATATGTACACACACTCTCATATATATGTATGTACACATATACATATGTACACACATACATACATATGTTCGTACACATACATACACACATATATATATGTACACATATTTGTATGTCTATGTATATGTATATCTCCTTGGTATGTGGCTCCACATGGTTGCACAGAATGGGGGTCTTTTAATCAGTGTGATCATGGAGTATTCTTCAAGCTTCAATGTATCGATTCGTTCATAGATGAAACCAATGAAGTGACATGACCCCATATGTGATTGTAGATATACCACAGGCCACACTGGTAAAACCTTCTTAAATATTAAATGGCAGTTGGGTCTGATGTAAGGAAAAAATGTACTGACAGAGCAAGCTTTTCACCATTCGAGCAAACAAGGCTAAAAAAACAAGATTTTGCAAATGTAAAATCTTTCACCATTGTCATTTAAGACATGGGTTCTTATTTACAAGCCTTAAAATCTAATGAATGCAGCTGTATTTGGATCGTGATTTGATTGACAACTTTTAATTGTCTATTCCATGTATGGTGATGAAATTAATTGCATGTTTTTATGTTGTGTTTTTGCTGTGCAGGGATTCTGTCTTGGGGGGGGGGGGGTTCTGAAGACTCTTGCCTGTTTTCTTGCTGCTACCTTCTGTGTAGCCAGTTATTTTTGTGAGTATGGTACAGATGCCATCAGTGCAGAATTTGTGTAGCACTCACTTAAGCAAAGTTCATACACTGTTGCTGTTATTTTTTCTGAATGGGCCTGCAACCCATTTAACTGTCGAGCACTTATTTTTAGCTATTTGTAAGAGTGGATTTTTTTTTTTGCATTGTTGCCATGCCCTCATTACAGATTATTAGATAGGGTTGCCACCTCTCCAAATGCCCAAAGTGGGACATTTGTGCTACAAACATCAGATTTTGCAGGGCAAAACATACCCACGGCCAGTACAAAGGACAGAACTTCAGTTTTTTGCCTAAATAAAAGTTTATTCTTGTAGCATTTTAGGTCCTTATTCTGTTTCTTATAACATTTAGGTGTTTCAGATACAGAATAACTGTTTTATGCAACTATTACATAAAATATAGAAAATAATTTTGTCCTAAAATCTCAGGACATTTGCCATTTTCTTACAATTTTTTGCAGGACACAACTGCCCAAAGAGGGACTGTCCCTCGCAAAGTGGGACACGTGCTAACCCTATTATTAGACAGTGTTAGTTTTTTGTAGTTTAACAGAGTACGATGTTTAGGTATAGAGTCTTTGATATTTGCCTAAGTATTTATGCAGAATCTTTATACTCAATTGTTACACTATACAGCCAACTTTTTAATTATGGATTAGAGTTTTCATTTGACATAAAGTTTAAGCAGAATTTGAGTTTGTATGAGACAATTTTTTTTTTAATCCAGAACTTTGCTTCTGGACTCTAAAATTAATTTTTGTTATTACTTAACTGATTCTTTCAAGCTAGCGTGATCTTACAGGGCAGCAAAATTGTAGGCAAGCAGAAGAGTGTTCTAAACAGATTTTATTTAGATTTCAGATGGACTACTGTCCTCCTGAAATAGTTTGCAGCTTTTGTAACATTTTTAGTACTTAAAATTTTTTCTCTATATGCATATTAAATGAACTAGATATGGAATATATTCATCAAAATACGCTAGAACATGGACACTGTTCAGATGAGGGACAAAAAGAAAGGTGCCGGTCACTAAACTGCCATTTAAGGAAATTACGTTTGTATTGAATAATGTGTCACTCAGTAGTGAGTGGCGTATTTAAGTTTTAACTCGCTCAAGGCAACCTTCTTTAAAGATTTGCCTTTCTTGGCAAAAGAAACATTGTTTCCAAGGTGCAGAAATAGCTGGATTCTGTAACACAGTGTTCTTGCCTTGGAAAAATGGCCTTCTTGCAGTGCTACAGAGAGCTGCACGTTGTACGAAATACCATATGTAGAGTGTCAGAAGGGTTTCAGCAGCTGCAGTTACGTGATTAGCATAGTTGTTTCATTGATCCTGGTGGATCCGATTGCTGATATTCTAAATGCAGTGCTGTAAATGCTTAGAGCAAAGGCTATGTTTGGATATTGTATATATTTTTGTCATCCATTTGTCACACGTGTGCATCTTTCTCTGCGTCTTGTACAACTGTGTGTGAAGTGTAAATAACATCCAGTATGCTAGGAGTTAAGCACTTAAGTAAAGATATAAATATCCTCATTTCGTTATCTTATTTCTTGATAGTTGTATATAGTGGTTGTTTGCATAGTGTCTGTTTTCTGTAGTGATAGAGGGCTGAACCGTGAATCAGGTTACTGGAGTTGCAGCCACTGACTGTTGCTTTTTGAACTGATTTTTTTTTTCTTAAGTATAAAGTAATATAACATACAGTATATGCATTCTTGTCTGATGAATCTTCTGTAAAACGATTTAGAAAAGTAGTTAAAAAGTGTACATTAGCCTGTAGTCAAATGAACAAAAAAAAGTTCATCTACATCCCAGTAGATAATTTTAAAAACATTCACTTACAAAATCTTTTTTTTTTTTTTTTTTTTTTTTTGAGTAGTGAACCATGCCGTTGTACCAGAGTCCTCTGCTTAGGCAAAGCAAGCCTTGTACAAATTAAATCATCTTTTTAAGCTAGCTTACTTCACTACTACTTTCGAGGGGCACCCAGTCAGCATTCACATGACAAAAACGTCAGAGTCTTTCTGGCACAGTGTGTTCAGATATGCAGATATGCTCTGCGCTAGTGCAAAATAGCACAAAATATACTAAACCCACTGATATTGCCAACATCCTGACAGATAGATTCAGTGCAAACTTCACCCCCCTCTCAGCCCCAAAAGGGCCCACAACAATACCAGAAAAGTGTAATGACCCGGAAATCACAGACGCGCAGGTGAAAACGGCCCTTTCAAAAGCCAGAATCACAGGGTCAGTTGGGCCACATGGTGTCCCAGGCTGCATCTTGCACAAACTAACCCCCCACCTAAACACACTGTTCAACCTCAGCCTCTCCACAGGCTATCGCCTCGTAAGCCTGACCAGCCTGGTCTGCAAGGCTATGGAGAGCATCATCATGGAACTCATTAACAAAGACATCGGGAACCTCCAAACACTTGACCCGACCCAGTTCGGCTTTAAGGGCAGATCATGCTTACTAAACCTGGTTGACTTGAGACAGTCACCAGGGCCATAGATGAGGGGAAGATTCATATGTTGGTACTAGGCTATCAGCCCTAGGGCCTATACAAGCCTAGCCATAACAATTCCCTGGCTATTTCTTCCCACACTATTTACTTCCCTGGACCCCTGTCTAACAGGGCGACTGACGTGATCCCTGGGGTGAATTTGCTTTCTCCTATCCAATCGTCAAGGTTCCTTTTGAAGAGGGCCAAAGAGGCACTCTGCTTGACATGTATGGGCAATCTATTCCAGAGTCTGGGGAGTCTCTGGGTCAGAAACCTATCCCTCCAGCATGTTTTGTTTATTGTGATGACAAGGTTTAGATCCCTGGAGCGTGTGGCTCTGAGGGATTGGGATTTCTTTAAGTGTAGCATGTCCAACAGCTCTGGGTTTGACATGGCCTTGTATGTTAAGCAGAGATCACCTCTGAGTAGACGATATGCGACAGAGTATAGCTGGAGTTTTTTAAGACGGTCAGCATAGGACGTCTGCCTTATGCCTGTGATTCTTTTAGTGAGGTATTTCTGCGGCCTTTCCAGTTGTTGCAGATGTCTTGAGAGGTACATACCAAACGGGGTGTTGTATTCTATAATGGGTCTAATGAAGGATGAGTACAGTGGGACAATGACCTCCTTTTTTCTGGATGAAAAGCCCTTAGTGATGAGGTGTGCCACATAGAAGGATTTCCTGACTGTTGTGGCGATGTGGTTATCGAAGGTGAGACCACTGTCCACCTGTGTCTCTTTTCACACTTTCGGTGTTTAGTGTACTGCCACCTATATGAAAATTCAGATACATGTTTTTTCCCAAAGGGGATAACTATACATTTCTTGGCATTGAGCTTGAGCCCATGGCTCTGGCACCAAGCATCTGTTTCTGTAAGGCCCTTTTGTAGGGTATCCACATCATTTGGGGATTCAATAATGGCTCCCAGTTTGCAGTCATCTGCGAAATTTGTTAGCCAGAGTCCCTTAGTGTTGGCCTGTACTTCAGAGAAGTAGATGCCAAACAAGAGCGGTCCCAGGACTGAACCCTGAGGTACTCCACTTGTCACTTGTCTGGAGCTGGATTTGGAGTCGGCTACTTTTACAGTGTGGGTTCGATCAGTAAGCAACCCATTGTGTGATGTAGGGATTAATGCCCAGTTTAGTAAGTTTATCTATGATTCCAGAGTGGGGGATGGTGTCAAAGGCCCTGGCAAGGTCTAGATAGGCTGTGTGGACCACCTTACCCTTGTCCATAGCTCTGGAGACTGATTCGAAGAAGTCAATCAGGTTCAGGAAACAAGATCGGCCCTTCACGAACCCAAACTGGATGGGGTCCAGTGTTTGAAGGTTGCCAATGTCTTTGTTTATAAGTTCCATGATAATACGCTCCATGGCCTTGCAGATGAGGCTTGTCAGACTGATGGGACGGTAGTTTCCAGGATCCAAGGTGGATCCTCCCTTGTGGAGTGGGATAACTGTAACTCTGCAACACTCAGTGGGCACGAAACCTGAGGTGAGGCTATGATTAAACATGACACTTAGGTGAGGTGCCAGTTCATATTGTAGTTCATGTAGTACACAGCCCGGGATGTCATCTGGTCTCATAGATGCTGCATTCTTAGCTTTGGAGGGTGCGTTTTTTACCTGTGTGGCCATTATTACCAGAATTTGGCAATCTTCTGGTATTGAGATGGGCCATTTAGGAGGTGAGAGGGGGGTGAAGTTGGCAATGAATCGATCTGCCAGGATATTGGCAATATCCTTGGGATCAGTATAATTAATGCCATTCTGTTTTAGCTCAGAGCAGATCTGAGCATTGCCATTTAGATTCTTGACATAGTTATAGAATGCCTTGTGGTTGTCTTTGGAATCTTTGGCAATTTAATTTTCGTAACTAGCTTTGGAGGATTTTATGAGGGATCTCAATTTCTTACTGAGGCTGGTAAGGAAGTTTTTTTGCATCCTGGGATTTTCCTCTTTTTCTGCAACAGTTTCTTCCTTTTTTTGTAAAGTTTGTTTATGGCAGAATACCACCAGATTGGCTTCCTTTTTTTGGATGAGAGCATCTTGGTATGGGATGGCACGATTCATGCATGAGTGGATATGCTCGTACAGTGCCTTAGTGTAGGATTCAGCAGTTGAACTTTCAGTTCCCGTCTGCATGGGTGTCACGAAGTTTGTCACTTCTGACTTGAGTAGCATGAAGTTGGCTTTGGAGAAGTTTTTTATGGAGGTTTCCTTACTGGGGGGTGGGGGTTGAATGTGGATGTTAAGGGTGATTAGATTATGGTCAGATCTGACTAACGAGGGGGTAACCATAGGTGTGGAGCATCGATTTCCCAAGTTGGTAATGACCAGGTCTAGGATATTGGAGCCCCTGGTGGGACTATGGATTAGTTGATCCAGGGCATTGGAATTTATGAATTCCAAGAACCGTTGGGCAAAGGTGTTGGTACACGAGTAGTTTTCCCAGTTAATGGCAGGGTAGTTAAAATCACCCAGTATTAGGGTATTTGGTTCTATCTTAATATTTTCCAGTGTGTTTAGAAAGGTGTAGTGAAAATCTTGGGGTATGGTGGGGGATCTGTAGCAAGCTACAGTTTGGATTGCAGTCTTACCTAGTGTTAGTTGCACCTGGAGAATTTCAGACGCATTGTGCTGGGCAGCTAGCCTGGTGGTGTGAATATCCTTGGTGAATATTGACACTCCTCCACCTTTAGTGTTTCGGTCCTGGTTTGGTGGCCGAAAAGTATGGTAAGAGTTGTAGCCTGGTATTGCAGGGGTGCTCTCTGGAGCCTTGAACCAGGTCTCAGTTACTGCACAGATATCCATGTTCTCCATTTTTAGGAGTGCCTCGACAGAGTGCATTTTGAGGTTTAGACTAATAGCATTGAGTAGCATTACCTTCAGATTTTGCATGCTTGTACCTGTTATGGTGGTGGTTTTGTCCTTTGAACTTTGCCTAAAAAAAGCACTATAGTGGTGGCAAGAGCCTTAGCCAGTAACCTGAATCCCAGGGGCGACAAGTGCAGACCATCTCCGGCAAAGCATCATGGTCTGTCAATCATGTCATCCCAGGCAGACAGATACTGGATCCCCTTTGAATGACACCAGAAGCTTAGCCAATTGTTGAAGTCAGTCATTTTGTCCTTACATTTTGGTATCATTCTGGGCGAAGGCAGGATGCTACTCAGGGCTAGGGTCCTACCTGCCTGGGCCACATGATCCGAGAGCTCTTCCATGTCTCTTTTCATGTAGTCCAGGGAGGTACATCTCAAGTCATTCACTCCAACATGGGCAATGACAGAGTCATATTTGTACTTGTTTTGGAGTGACTTGAGTGCATGCGTTATGTGGCGGATCCTGGCACCCGACAGGCAGCTGACTGTAATTTTCTCCTTGTTCAACCTGGTGAGAGGGACATCAGTGTGCCGGAGTATAGTCACCTATGACTAAAGTGTTGGGTACATTGTCTTGCCTTAGGGGCTGTTGCTGGGTGGCACACTGGTGTTGTGAACTATGTGACACTTTGGTTGTGATTGGTGTTTGTTTGCGTTTCAGCTTCAGAGGTCGTTGCTGCTTGGGCAGGTTACAGTTAAGCGCCTCTGCATATGTGGATTTAGTGTTGCTACATGTGGGTGTTGGTGGTGTGGGTTTAGAAGGGCTATGTGTTGCTTGAGGTGTAGTGTGGGTGTTAACCTTCTCCTCTTGACTGTCTAGCACAATCTTGGGTGGAGAGAGCTTTGCTTCCATTTTGGCTATGTAAGTGCATCTCTCACAGGTTGTAGTGTTGGGTGGTAGGAGGAGAGGGTTGTCTGTGTACATGAGGCAATTGCTGCATTGCCCCAGTATGCCCAGATTCACCAGGTGGACAGGAGAAATCACCGGAAGCTGACCCTTGGACATGCCTGGTTTGGTGCTTTTTTTTTTTTTTTTTTTGTAAAGTACAGGAGCTGTTTTCCCTTACCGTAGCAAGGTACTTTGCAATTATAGGTCGTTTAGTGCCTACTATTAATTTCTCCTTATTAACAAGGAGAGTTGAGTGCTTGTATCAGTTTAAGGCTTCCTAGTGCTTTCCAGCAGGTATTGGAGAAAGTGCTAGTCACAGGGATGCTTAAAGGTAAGATGAAAAAAAAATGCACACTGCAGTGTGCACTAGATAAGTTAGATGTGAAAGTAGGTAACTTAAGTTTTACCTGTTTAAAAAGTTAAGGTTTAGTGGAGAGTTACTATTTTTAAAACAGCAAGATGGATAGAAAGGGGTGGTCACTTTTGTATTCTGGTACAACTGTAACTGGGTGGGAGAGGGCATTCTGCCTGACTCAGAAGAGAGAGAGCTGTGGTCTCTTTTGAAGTTTTAATATGCTGTTAAAGCAGAATGCAAGTAAACACAAGGTAAAGAAAACAAACTACATTATTCAAAATACAGAAAGGCAATAAAGTAATACAAAATACAAAAAATAAAAGCAAACTAACCCTTCCTTCACAGCAAAGTGTAGCATTGTCTGGATGAGCCTTTCTGGTAAAGCTCTGAAATGTTTTATTTTACCCCTTAAATAAATTTGATGTAGCTAACAGAATTCACACAGCCTACCTTGACCTCGCCAAGGCTTTTGATACCATTCCCCACTCGGGAAATTATAAAAAAACTCACCAGCCTGTACATAAACCCCTACGTCACAAGATGGGTTGCCAACTGGCTTACAGACAGAACTCACACGGTAAGAATAGTGGGCTCCAGGTATGACTGTAAATCAGTCACAAGTGGTGTCCCACAAGGCTCGGTCCTGGGACCCCTACTGTTCGGCATATACTTCTCAGAAGTACAGGCAAACACAGGAGGACAATGGCTAACCAAGTTCGCCGATGACTGCAAACTGGGAGCCATAATTGACTCTCCAGCTGACATGGACATTCTCCAAAAGGGCCTTGCTGAGACGGACACCTGGTGTCAAAATCATGGTCTCAAGCTAAATGCCAAAAAATGCATAGTCATCCTGTTTGGGAAAAACAGAATACCCATGAATTACCACATAGGTGGCAGCCCCCTTAATACAGAAGAGATAATAAGAGATCTGGGGACCCAGGTAGATAGTAATCTCTCCTTTGACAATCATATTGCCAAAGTAGTTAGGAAATCCTTCTATGTAGCCCATCTAATTACTGAAGGGTTCACATCTAGAAATAAAGAGGTTATAGTGCCCCTCTGTTCGTCACTTATCAGACCCATCATAAAGTTCAATGCCCCGTTTGGGAAGTACATCACAAGACACTTCCAACAGCTGGAAAGACCACAAAAGTACCCCACCAAGAGGATTACTGGTCTCGAACATATGTCCTATGCAGCCCGACTGGAAAAACTCCAGCTGTACTCAGTGGCATATCGCTTATTCAGAGGTGATCTCTGCCTGACTTACAAAGCCATGTCCAACTCAGAATTGATGGACATGCTCCACCTAAAGAAATCCAAGTTACTGCGTGCCACTCGCTCTAGTGAGCTAAACCTTGCTACAGCAATAAAGAGAACATGCTGGAGGAATAGATTCCTGTCACAGAGATTTCCCATGCTTTGGAACAAAATTCCTAACTACATTAGGCAGAGCCCTTCACTAACACACTTCAAGAGAAACCTTGACGAGTGGATGGGTAACAGAAAATACTCCCCTGGGATCACTTCATTGGCTCTTCTTGACAGAGGCCCAGTTAATTAATCAATGGGGCAGCAAAAGCTGACACACTCTGGCTAGGCTTATAAATGCCCTCGGGCAGATAGCCTAGTACCTGCCTATGAACCTATTTCTGACACCTGCTTTATCCAGTTTCTGTAGTAGTAAGTAACAGATGTAAGTCAGATAATCAGTCCTGAATTAAATTTTAAATCATAGCAGGATGTGTGCACATGCACACAACCAAAAACACATATGCACATTTTCAATATGCCTTTTGATGTTTGAAGAAACTGGAGATTCTAGGAAAAGTGCATGCAAATACAAGTAGGACATGTACATTTCACACAGTAGGCACTCATAGCTGTCAACTTCTTAGAGCAAACAAATCTAGGCAAAGCCAAAAATGGGGGGAGCAAAGCCCCAAAAATAGGGGCAAATTTTAAATATTGCTCTTATAAACTTAGAAAGTTGCTAAAATAAAAGGCTTTATATTACCATGCATTTTCTGAAGGATATGAACTCAAGCTACAATACCTAATCATTATTTACTGAATTCAGTCCTTACAGATTTGCAACAAAAATCCAGAAAATCACAAGTTTTATGAGGATCAGACCAAAAATGTGAGGTGAAAATAAAATCTGGACAGTTGAGAGGCGTGTAGGCACTCCACCTGGGAACCAAGCACTGTGAGTTAGCAATCCTAGCAGTGCACTGCTACTGGCAGAGTGTAGCTTTACAGATATTAACCTGCGGCTATAAGAAGTTATGCTTCGGCTGCTAGGATAGCAGCATGGGAAATTTGATGTAGCTAACAGAGTCTACTTTTCATATCCAGTGATGTATTTCCCCCTCACTGTGCATTCCTGGACCAGATAGGACTTGTTACATGTGTTAGGGCTGCTTGCCATATAAAACTTTCCCGGGCTGCAGTTTCTGCCTTCTGTATACTGTAAAATACTCCCTATTGGGGATCCCTGCTGGGTCAAGCAAAATTAGTCAAAGCCCACCCCCAAAAGAATTTCAGGGCAAAAGGCATGATAGACGAGGGAATGAATGGTTCAGGCATTATGGCCTCGCACACAGATATATAATTTATGGTAAGAGCTGCTACTTTTCATAGTGTGTACCTCCTGAGTTCTGGTTGCTGCAGATGATGGGACAGAGCCCCTGTCTCCTGCTTCTTGGAGATGGCCCTGAGGAGTCATGGCCTGAATGGTCCTGAGAGAAGACCTAGATCTGGACGTGCCACAAGCTTACAGTGGTATTAAGGGAGACCAAGTAGCTGTAGTGCAGATGTACAGAGAAGCATTAAGAAGTCTGTTAATGTTGTAACAGCTATGGTGGAGGTTTTAGAATTTTTTGCAGGGTCTCGTATTTGTCTTAACAAAAGACAATGTAGTCAGCAAGTCATTTGGAAAGACAGATGTTCATAACGTTCTTACCCCTGTAACACCTGGCAAATGACAAATAGTTATTCATTGCTACGGATGGACTTTGTCTTGTCCACATAATGCTAGGGCAGTGTACATTCATACAATGAAAAACATACTTGAGCTGACTGGAATATTCAGAGAAGCAAATCGGCTAATTAGCTGGCTTGCTGGCTCAGATCGGTTCAGTATCTACATTGTGCAGAAAGGAATGGTTGGATTTTAAAGAGGATTTTCTGTTATTAAAAGTAAATTATACAATGACCCCCCCCCCCATTAATATTCCAAAACGTGCACGCTGATTGTCCAGCGTTCTCGTTGTAAATCCCGCAATATACCAATGGAAAAAGGTCTGGTCACCCAAACTTTTCTCCGTTGGTAAAAGGTGTACAAAACCTTTTTTTTTTTTTTTTTTTTTTTTTTAATAAAAAAAAAAAACAAAAAAAAAAACAGAGCAACGGAGACTTTCTTTTCTCGTTGCTTCTGTTTCAAAGCATTGATGTACTGGGTATGCGTGGGAACACAAGTCCCATACGCAGCACATCAACACAAGGAAGCAGTAATGCGCTGTTATACAAAGACATTATTTAAGAAAAGTATTTTTTTTTCTTAAATAATGTCATTGTATAATAGAAATAACAGACTTCGTGGTTGTGGTGTATTGAAGATGTACCCACGGTTGGCTTTATTTAATCACTCAGGCTTCGTCCTCTTCATTAATATACCACACCACATCATCTGTTATTACTTAAGTAATGTTGTCTAACCTAAAGAGCTTGCATGTTTGAGACTCTTTTGGCAGAGATTGTTGCAATTAAAATAAGGTCATCCCAGAAAAGAATTCCAGTTTTGCAGATGCAGCTGGCTCAGGAGAGACATGTGGAACTGGCAGAGAGAGAGTTAGTTTCAGTTTTAAGAACAATTTTTTTTTCAATTGGATGGAATCAAGATTGAGGAACTATGTAGCTGTGTGTTTGAGTAGTAGGATAACGGAGGATTATAGTGAGAGGGAGAGTGTCCGCAATGAGCAGGTGACTAGTGGGGTGCCAGAAGTGTCTGTCCTGAGTCCAGTTTGCTTCACACACACGTGAGGGAAATGACAGCAAGATTAACTTTTGCTTATGAAAGAAAGGTGCAGTAGATGAGGACTGGGGGGGTCTATGGAAAGACTTGGAATGGCTGAACACGTGGGCAGAAAAATGTCATGTGAGATTTTTTGTAAACAGATGCAGAAGTGCTGCACTTGGGCTCAGCAATCCTGGTGTGAAACATTGTGGGGGGAAGTTTAATTTCTATCAGTACAGCAAAAAAAAAGTATCTGGAAGGTCCGTCACATCTGGATTGAAGCACTAAACAGGGTGAGAAGGCAGGAGAAGCAGCAAACAGGATACTATGATGTCTATCATTCTGGGGATATAGTCTGGAAGCAGGATCGGAAGCATCTACTGTTTTGGGCAATGTTCTGACCGCGCGCTGACGTATTGGTGTGCAGCTCTGGAGCCATACATGGAAATGGGCATCAGACTAAAAGGAATCCAGTGGGAAGCTGCCAGAAATATTTGTGGACTGGAGGAGGAGGAATGGGACCAGAGTCTGTAGAAGCTGGAGCGATTTTCATTTGAGATCAGAGAAGACAAGGGGGCATGATATTGGGGCACAAAATCAGGTCAGGGAGATATATGAAGTGTTTAGTCTCAACAGGAATAGGGAAGGGAGCATGGACAGCAGAATTTAGGAACTAATGGATACATGTATACATACATGTTTTTAGTTTTCATTTACTCCATTACATAAATTACTCAAATCTTGCCTTCCCTCCTCCTGAACATTATTTTTTTTGCATGTATTGTTACTGTAAATTCCATTTATTTTAATGTAATTTTCTCCTTGTTATTCTAAAGAGCCCATGTCCATTCTTTCATATCCTTTTAAAATATTCAATTCATTGGTTATGGCTGTTTCAGATTTTGAATTCCGTTTTTTAGTAATTGCTTTTTTGGCATCCAGTAGTAAGGCCTTGCTAAGTTTAATTCTATGTCTAGGCAATGCAGATCTTTTATACAAGGTCAAAATAGTAATTTCTGTAGTTACAGCCATTTCTTCCCCGAAATTTCTGCCTGAGTGTTCTGCAGGGACTTTTTTTTTTAAGTCTGCCAACAGGTTAAATTTCCAGAAAACGTTTCCAGTTGCGTCTCTTCCCCATCCCACCTCCATCAATTGCAATCTACCCTAGGAAAAATTGGCTGAAGTCTGCTTGACATATAAAAATACCTTTGCTAATACATCCATGCATATATCCTAAAGTTCTGGACTTTGTTGCATACCTAGGAGCCAAACAGATGTTTTACCACTGCTGCTCTTTATATTGTCTTTCCATTCTCCCTCCCCAATCATCTGATAGGTTCATAGGAGGTTACTAGGCTAGCGGTCCTAGATCCTTTATAAACCTACCCATTTTAATCTCAAGTATCCCCATTTGTTCTTTTTGGATATTTCGCAGAACAAATTTATGAACAGAGCATGTTTGTGAACAACTCCGGCTACCCCTGTCCATGAGGGACATGGGTTCCACCGCTGGAGCAAGCTTGTGGTCTCCCATCTAATTATTTGTGTTGTGTTTGAATAGGGTCAGTGTGGAGCTGTGTTTTACATGAATAGAAAGTCTATTACAGAGAAGCGGTAGTCTCTGGGAGACGTATCTGTCTCTCTAGCTTGTTCTGTTAATGTCACATGCTAGGTTGAGATCCCTGGAGCAAGTGAATCCATTTGACTTGCAGATGTGCAGCATTTCCATTAGGGCAGGATTGGAGATTGCCATTTAGGCCAGGCACAAATCAGCTCTCAGCAGCCTATCAGATTTAGTAAAATGACAGGGCTTTCAGTTTGTCCGTGTAGGTCATGGTTTGGAGTCCCTGTATTTACTTAGTGAGAAACCGCTGAAGTCTCTCCAGCTACTGCAGGTGTCTGGTGAGGTACATGCAAAAGGGGGTATTCTACTCTATTAGGGGTCTGATGAGGGTAGAGTACAATGTAGTTATAACATCCCTTGACCAGGATCTCTGCCCTTGCTTATGAGGTCTGCTACGTAGAAGTCTTTCCTTACCACTGTGGAAACTTGGTTGCCAAAGTTCAGATTGCTGTCAACCTATGTTCCCTAGTCTCACACCATTAGGATGGAATTCTGTGGAGTGCTGTCATTATTGTAAATTACAGGGAATTAAGTTTTGCCAAAGGGAATGAGGATACATTTTTTGCATTTAGTTTTGGATCATGGCTTTGGCACCAATTATTTTGTTTGTGTTAGACTGTCTTGTAGTATGTTGACATCGTTAAGGGACTTGGTGATTGCTCCCAGTTTGCAATCATCTGTCAACTTGGTGAGCTGAAGGCCATCTACTTTGGCCTGGACTTCTGAGAAATAGATACCAAACAGTAAAGTACCCAGTACAGACACCCCCCCCCCATGGAATTCACTGGTGATGGGTCTACTGGTGGAGGTGGAGTCACCAGTTTTGCCAGATTGTGTTCTGTCTGTGTGCCAGCTGGCTTCCCATTTAGTAATTTAAGGGTTAATCTCTATCTGGGAAAGTTTTTCAATGCTGCCAGAGTGGGGAATTGTCAAAAGCCTTGGCAAGGTTGAGATAGGCAGTGTGCACTGTCTTACCTTCGTCCACGGATTTGGTGACATTCTTGAAGTTTACCAGGTTTAATGAGCATGATCCACTCTTAAAGAAACCATGCTGGGTTGGGTTCAGCTTATGGAGGTCACCTATGCCCTTGTTCATAAGGTCCATGATTCTTTTCATGGCTTCTTCTGATTTGATTCTTGTAGTTATGCAGTATTTTATGTGCCCTACTTATTACCTCATTTTTAACAGCTTCTGTTCTACTCCAGGAAAAACTCAGCCAGAGCTGGTACTTCACTTGGCACTCCCTATCCCTTTCTCTAAGCCTATACTCTTGATATCAGTCCTTGGTGGGGAGGGCAGTCTCTAACCTGCAGTTCAAACTTCCACTTCACCTCATCCCATTCTTGTACCTTTTACTTTAAGAATTTATTTGCTCCCAGTACCTTGTTTTGCTGATTTCCTCCAGTAAATACTACCCCTTTTGCATACTGTCTGTTCCCCTTCTTCAGTCACCCCTCTGGGAAAAATCTCCTTTCTTCATGTCTGTGTTGGCTTAGATCTTTAAATATTTTCATCTGCTTTTATAGATATAATACTCTGTATGGCGGTGGTTCTGTTTAAGGGCCTGCATTCAAACTCCAACTCTCTACTCCTACTTTCTTCTTGTTTCTTGAACTATCCTCTCCTTTCGTCATCATGCTTTTTCACTTTGATCTGTAATATTCCTCTTGTGCTATGTACATGATCCTTAACTGTAGCGCTCTCAAATATCCCTTCAAGTTAAGTAAACCCCCTTGTTCTATGGAGAGAAACAACTTACCCCAATTTATTCTTGCCGTCTTCCCCTCCCAAATAAATTCCTTCATTTTATTAGTGATAATCCACAACTTCTCCTCTTGTTAATAATAAAAAAAAAATACACCTAACCTGTATATAAAATTAAAGGGACTAGAAAATGTTCACTACTTGTATCTTGCTGTCCATTTCCATAAACCAAAGCTTCAGACCTCCCAGTTTTTGTATTAACAATCTATTGTTTAATTTACATGCATACATAAGATACAGATATTTCAAGCACAGGCATCAATGTACTTCTAGCTTGCCAATATACCAAAACACTTGTTCCCATAAAAAGTGTCCAGGCTGCTCTTAAAAATATCTAAACCAGTGCTTGCTTTAATATTGTTTGGGAGTCTGTTCCATCCATCAGCTGCTGTGTCACAGAACCAATCAGTACACTTCTCATCCCTATAGAATCTTCTACATAGGTTGTCTGATTATTCTATCTTACTTTTTGATAACCCCAAACATTCCCAGCAGAGAGAGTTGTTACTAAATGCCCCATATACCTGAATTAGATCTCCTGTTAGATCTCTATAAGAAACACTGTACAAGTTCAGATATTTTAGTCTTTCATAATAACTTAAATGTTCATATCTATGGATGCCCTTGGTATGTGTTTTGCTGTACTCTTTCCAGTTTACTCACTCATGTTTGTTTTCTTATAAGGTTTCCATATTGTTATTCCATACTCAAGTTTGGGTCTAGTGTAACTAACAAACAATGACTTCATAATTTCTGGTTTCCTAGACATTATAAATCTTTTTTTATACAATCTATAGTTCTATAACTGTCATTAACCAGTTGGTTGATACGTTTAGAGAAACTAAAAGCTAGATCTACCCATATACAACCAGGTCTTTAAATGAATCTACAGTTTCTATTATTGTGCGCTTCATTAAATATTCACCTTTCAGTTTGTCTCCCAAATCTCATATGCTTAGTTTTTGATGTATTTATCAGCATGCCATTTTCCTGTGCCCAAATTTTCAATTTAGTCAAGTTCTTCTGTAGGCATGCCTTATCTGTAACACATGTAATTAGTTTACCCAATTTCAGGTCATCTGCATATAGACTTTAAGACTGTAGATCACCTCAGATGAAAAAGTTAGGTCTGAAAGATACATTCTAAATAAGTAAGGGCCTAGGACAAAGCCCTGTGGGACACCCCGACTCTAACCAAAAATTTCACCTGTCCAAGTGCTGTACAATACTTGCCATGTCTTCCATTTCTTATGTTTTTTATCTCTCACCTGAATCATAGGTTCATAAGTTCATAGGTAGGTACTCGGCTATCGGCCCAAGGGCCTACGTAAGCCTAGCCAGCAAGGTACCATAGCTTACGCCACACAAGAAAGTTATTTTCCTGTGCCACTGTCCAGCAGAGACACAGAAGTGATCCCCAGGGTGTATTTCCTATTTCCCATCCACTCATCAAGATTATTCTTGAAGAGTGCTAATGAAGAACTTTGCTTGACATAGATGGGTAGCTTGTTCCAGAGTATAGGAAGTCTCTGGGACAGGAATCTATCCCTCCAGCGTGTCCTGTTTATTGTGGTGACAAGGTTTAGGTCCCTAGAGCATGTAGCTTGGAGGGATTGGGATTTATTTAGGTGTAGCATGTCCATCAGCTCTGAGTTTGACATAGCTTTATATGTTAGGCAGAGATCACCTCCGAGTAGGCGATATGCTATGGAGTAAAGCTGGAGTGTTTTGAGGCGGTCAGTGTAGGGCATTTGTTTGAGGCCAGTAATCCTCTTTGTGAGGTACTTCTGTGGCCTTTCCAGCTGCTGCAGATGTCTTGTGAGGTACATTCCAAAAGGGGCGTTGTACTCTATAATGGGTCTAATGAGTGACGAGTAGAGGGGAACAATGACCTCTTTATTCCTGGATGAGAACCCTTTTATGATGAGGTGTGCCACGTAGAAGGACTTCCTGACTACTGTGGCGATGTGACTATCAAAGGTATCTTTTTCTTAGGGAAATGTATCCCCCTAATGTTGTATGCCTAGCACCTGATGTTAAACATTTTTTTGCACTCTGTTTCTCTTTCAAAACTTTCCATGTTCCGTCTGCATTTTTTTGCCTGAACATATCACTCCAGTTAGTTTTACATAGTGACTGTTTTGCTTCCATATAATCTGTAATTAATCTTCTGTGTGCTGGTTTAGGCTTCCGTTTGGCAGAATTGTCTAGCAACATATCATTAGCTGCTATAAATAGAATGTTTTTTAATCCGTAAACTGAAATATTTCATCTTATGCCTCCATGAATATGAGTATTGTTGAATGAATTCATGTATAGGTGCATAGTTTAACATTATAGCCTTTATTTCATCATTTATTTTATATTCTGAAAAGGCTTGAAATTTTCTCAATGTTCCACAACACTGAAATGCTCTTTTTACAGATTTTACATAATATCTACAAATAATGTTGTAATCTTCAGATCTGAAGTAGTTGACTTCATTTGATCATCAACCTGTGGTGATATCTGATCCAGACAGGATCCGAGACGGCAGCTTTATCAGCATCTGATCCGAGCTCCACGCTCCTCCCCTTATCCATAATACCCCATCATCTCTTTTTCCCCTAGATCTCGTTTGCCGCGGCTTTGCCAAGGAGCATGGTCCCAGAGCTCCAGGCGTGGTAGGTGTGTTTTTTGGCTTTTTTGGGTGTTTGTGTTGCTGTTAGTTCAGGCAGGTTCCCTTTTCCCTTTGCTTAACCTCCCCTTTGTTTTGCGTCAAGTTTCTGTCAATAAAAAAAAGTTATAGTAGGCCATCCCCCTCCTTGCTAGTGAGTGTGTGTGTGAGTGGTGTGGTCGGGCTAGTTAAGTCCTTGTGCCTCCTACTTTACTTTGTTGGCATGGCAGTTCAGCAATCTAAACTGGTCTTCAGAAAAGGCACAGAGTGTGGCCATAAGTTGTCACTGGCTGATGGCCACACTCTGTGTGGTGTGTGAGGGCCGTATGGAACAAACTAAGCAATGCTGATACTGAACAAGTGTTTAATAAAACAAAGCTTTCAGGTCAAACAAACCCTTCATCAGTGTATAAAATACTAACACATACTAACCATTTATGTGATAGTGTTCAATCTCGCCGTTTGTTCTTACACATGGGGTTCGGAACCGATCCTCGGCTCCGTGTCGGCCGCTTGCAAGCTCTGCATCGAGAAGAAGCTCGAGACAATCTAATACCCACAATCCCCCTCTGCCTTTACCTCAGATCTAGTTTGCCGCTGCTGCGTTCGCATCGCTGGGAGCTAGCTCGAGCATCTTAAGTTAAGATATAACTTATTTTTGTTATATTTTATTGGATAATTTGTTCTCATAGATAACAGAAAGGATTAGTTGATATACTGAGTGTATGTGTGTTTGAGTAGGTTGAATTCTCGGTACCGTTAAGTTTATTAATTGGTTAGAGTTTTTCGGGGCCTACCAACCCTACTTAAATTTGACACCGGACTTGACATTTAAATCGGATTTGACTTTTTTTCACCGGATTTGACTATTATACTGGACTTGACTCTTATCTTACTTGTAAAATGTCTGATAAAGTGAAATCAGGTTTTAAGCGTTGTCAGTGTGGCCAAAAAATGTCAGTGACTGACAACCATAGTTCCTGCATCTACTGCCTTGGTCCTCTCCACTTACAAGAGGACTGTTCAATCTGTCACTCTTTTTGTGGGAGGGTCATGACAGATAGGCGCAGGAAACTCATGGACAGAGGATTATTAAAACCTTCTTTTCAGGAGGCTCTGGATGCTTCTGACCAGGCATCGAAATCCTCGAAGGAATCGAAGACGTCGGAGCCCAAGTCATCGACTCCGAGCTCTTCGAGTAAAGTTAGATCACCGGTTCCACAGACTTCGGGGCCGAGTGTTCAACTGGTGTCGGTTCCTGAGCCTCGAGTCTTGGAACCGGTGATGGAGCTCCCTCCTTCGACTTTATTGAGGTCGGCTCCGTCTTCGGTTCCTTCGACCCGTTCTTCTTCCAAACTCTCCGATGTCGATGTGGATCGTGTGGTGCAGAAGTTATTGGAGCATTCGGCCCTGTCCAAACTTATTTCAGTTTCCACCCAGTTGGTGTCGAAACTTGAAGGCCTCCCAGTGTCTCCATCCATTCCTCCTCCGAGACCTGTCCAGTCTTTGGAGCCGGAAGAGGTTGATCTTCTGATTGTGGAGCCCTCTGGTCCAGAACCGTCCTTTTCTCGGTATGTTCCTCTCACCTCGACTCCGTCGGACCCGATACCGGAGTCTCGGAGCCGACGATCTGTCCTTGGTTCCGGGGCCGAGAGTCGAACCGACGTTTCTGTTCCGACTCTTCCCCTCGGGGCCTCGGCGCGGATCGATTCGGCTCCGTCCTCGGGGTCGATGCCTTCGGTGCCTGTTTCGGGGATTCTTCCCATTTCTTCGGAACCGGGAGATTCTTCGATTCGGGACCCGGGGGTGTTTGACCTAATGAGGAAGGTGTTGTCTACCCAGACAACCACATCAGTGGAAGCAACCTCTCCTCCCCATAAAGGGCCGTTATCCTCCTCTGCACCCACGGCCACATCCAAGCGTCGAGCACCAGTGTCTCAGCCACCCCTGGAGGGTGCCCCCTCTTCCTCGGAGGCTTCTTCGGATGCTCCCCACGAAGAAGTCCCTAGGAAAAGATTGTGTAAGAGGAGACACTTGGATTCTCCACAAGAATCCTTGACATCCGATACTGACTTAGATGAGTCAGAAGGGTCCCCTAAGTCACCTTCAGAAGATGTCTCTTTTTCGGACATATTGGAGATCCTGAAACAGAGAGGTGACTGGCAGTCCCTTCCCCCTTCTGAGGATGAGTCAGTTTTGCTGAAGGCATTCGGTGCTCGCCCTTCTTCCTCCTGGGTCACTCTGCCCTTCGACGAATTAATGGAACTTTTGCTCGAAGGGCGTGGGAGGCTCCTGACACAGTGGAACCAGTCCCAAGGAAACCCAATAAATATATCACTGCACCTCAGGACAAGACCTACTTAACAAAAGGAGTTCCAGTGGACGCTATGGTGGTGGCAGCGGCCACGAAAAAGGAGATGTCGGAATCTTCCTCATCTGTCCGTCCCCCTAATAAAGATTCTAGGACTATGGACAGGTACGGGAAGCGCATTTTTAGTTCAGCGGCTTTTTCCATGCGATCCCTGAACTATTTGACCCATTTTACACGACTACAGAGGGATCTAGTCAAAGAGTTGGGAGATACCCTCCAGGGTACTACAGATGCTGCTGTCTCAGAGAAAGTGACAGCGCAACTTAATACCCTTACATCCATTGTGAACTCGTCCATGAGGCTGATTTCTTACGCAGCCGAAGGTTCGAGTAGGGCAGCAGCTTCAGCGATTGCTCTTCGCAGACAATCCTGGATGCGCTTATGTTCATTTGCGGAAGCCTTCAAGTCTTCCTTTACTAACGCCCCATTTGACGGTGCCACTCTCTTTGGCCCCAAAGTAAAGGAGACCCTTACCCGGTGTGAACAGGAGGGAAAGACTCTGTCTGCTGTCGGAGTCCGTTTTTCCACCCCAACCAGACCGTACCCCAAAGGGCAACATGGTGGAAAAATGTGGTTTCGAAAACCCCATCTTTCCCAGGCACACAGGGTGATGCCCCTTCTAGAGGCAGAGGAGGGGGCAGAGGTGGAAGACGCCACCCTGGAGGCAGAGGGGGTCCGCAGCATCAAGGTGACAGGGATACACTCCCTGGTAAACCTTTCCAGCACTTCTGAGAGGAGGCCCAACTGTCCTGCTCTGGAGGCAGTCGGGGGTCGCTTAGCTTTATACCCTCAGGCCTGGCAAAATATAACTACAGACAAGTGGGTAAAAAGCGTGGTTACCAGAGGTTACAACATACCCTTTTTATCCCATCCCATTCCAAAGAAAAGACTCCCAGATGTACCGCCCCATCTGCGAGAGCCAGCAGCTATAGAAATTTCAAAGCTGCTAGAAAAAAGAGTCATCCAACCAGTCCCAGCGGACCAGCAAGGATTCGGGACTTACTCAAGGTTCTTTTTAGTTCCAAAGAAAACAGGGGACTGGAGGCCCATCCTGGACCTAAGCGACCTCAATACCTTCGTCAAGAAAGAAAAGTTCCGAATGGTCACGCTTCAGTCGATCCTTCCATTCTTACAGAAGGATGACTGGATGTGCTCAATAGATCTGGAGGATGCATACTACCACATCAAAATGGCCAGGGCATCCAGAGATCATTTGCGCTTCCGTCTGGGGGCCAGTCACTTTCAATTTCGAGCCCTGCCCTTTGGTCTGACCTCAGCCCCCAGGGTCTTCACCAAATGCATGGCAGTGGTAGCGTCTCACTTGAGACGCCAAGGATTCCAGGTGTTTCCGTATCTGGACGACTGGCTCCTTTCTGCCACCACCCAGCGTCAACTATTACAGGCCAGAGACTATACTCTTCAACTGTGTGTTCACCTAGGAATTTCCGTAAACTTCGGAAAATCCTTACTTCAGCCATCACAGAGTATCTTGTTCATAGGAGCGGAATTAAACACCGTCAGTTAATTCTAAGACTTCCTCCAGAAAGGATACTATCACTTCAGACTCACATCGTCTTCTTCTCTTGTCCAGGAAATCTCCAGCAAAACTGGTACTGAAGGTTTTGGGACTCATGTCAGCTTCTCTTATTGCAATACCCTTGGGAAGGCTGCACATGAGAGTCCTACAATGGCTACTGTTTGCACAATGGTCGTTCCAACAACTACCTCTAACACACGAGATTCTTATAACGAACACATGCAAAACACACCTAAACTGGTGGCTTCACGTGCAACCTTTCCAAGGGGAGACCATTTGTGCTACCCACGCCTACAGTTACGGTGACCACGGACGCTTCCCTGATAGGGTGGGGGGGCATCTTTCAGGGACAGACAGTCCAAGGCGAATGGACCAATTTGGAGTACAATCTGCACATCAATGTTCTAGAGTTGAGGGCAGTGTTTCTAGCGTTGCAACACTTTGCTCCCCTTCTTCCTCTGGGAACTATTGCAGTTCAGACGGACAACATGTCGGTAGTCTGGTACATAAACAAGCAAGGGGGAACCAAGTCCTATCAGCTATGCAGAGAGGCCATGAGAATCTGGCAATGGGCGGAGTCCACGGGTCGCTTTCTAATAGCAACGCACATCCCGGGATCATCCAACGTCATAGTCGACAGGCTGAGCAGAGCAATTCTGTTACCGCACGAGTGGTCCCTGAAACAGTCAGTGGCGAAAAGGATTTTTCGCACGTGGGGCCAGCCTTCCTGCGATATGTTTGCATCTCCAATGAACGCCAAATGCAGGAGCTACTTTGCCCTATTACCCCCTCCAGGGGAAGTCCCCAGGGACGCACTGATTCACGATTGGCCCCCGGGACTCCTGTACGCATTTCCTCCATTTCCCCTGATATCAAAGTTTCTCCAGAAAGCCAGAAACCTACACAGAACAATAATCCTCATTGCCCCATTCTGGCCTCGTCAAATTTGGTTTCCCTTCCTGAAGACACACTGCATTCGGGGACCCTGGATTCTGGACCCAGAACCAGATCTATTGACTCACTCGTCAGGGGCTCCCCATCCCGCGCTCTTGTCCCTCCATCTAGCAGCTTGGTTGCTCCAATTCCCAACTTAGCCAGGTCTGATCTTCTTTCGCCGGCAGTTCAGAATATATTGGTGGCTTCTCATAAAGCTTCCACTACTAAAACATATTCTAGTAAATGGAAGCGATTTGTATTCTGGGCGAATACACAGCAAGTGGATCCTTTTATAGCTCCTTTGAATAAAATATTAGAGTTTTTAACGGACTTGTTCCATCAGGGTGCTTCTCCTGCCACACTAAGGGTTCAATTGGCTGCCATTTCAAATTTCCATGTGGAAGAATGTGGGGCTCCTGTTATGGCCCACAGACTTTGTAAAGCCTTTTTAAAAGGGGTTTTTCATATTAGACCACCAGTTAGATCTCCTCGTCACCTTGGAGTCTAAACTTGTTGTTATCTAAATTAATGTTGCCCCCCTTTGAACCAGCCTCCTCTTGCCCATTAAAATTTTTGTCCTGGAAGACTCTCTTTTGGTAACCATTACATCCGCTAGGCGAGTATCTGAACTTCAAGCTCTCTCCATCAAGCACCCTTATTTGATCTTTCACTCTGACAGAGTTTCTCTTGAACTAATTCATCCTTCCTCCCTAAAGTTTGTTCTATTAACAATATTAATCAGTCCATTGAATTACCCACCTTCTTCAAGAATCACTCCAACAAAATGGAGTATATGTTGCACAAATTAGATGTTCACAGACAACTAAGGTTTTACTTGGATAGAACAAAAGATCACAGAAAAACTGATCAACTTTTGTGGCCTTTGCTGATAACAGGAAAGGATTAGCGGTTACCAAAAGAACTCTTTCTAAGTGGTTAACGGATTGTATAATCTATGTCTATGATTCTTCAAATCAAACTCTTTTACACAAACCCAAAGGACATTCCACAAGGTCAGTGTCTACATCTCTGGCTCATGCAGCCCGCCTACCACTAGACGCTATTTGTGCGGCTGCTACTTGGTCTAAGCCACATACATTCATTTCTCATTATAAGGTAGACAAGGTTTCTAGGGACAGGGCAACCTTTGGTTCCACTGTGCTCAAGAACGTCCTTCCGTGAGTTCCTCAGGAACAAGGAGCTAGGGACGCTACCCATGTGTAAGAACAAACGGCGAGATTGAACACTATCACATATAGAAGTTATGTCCTTACCATAACGTTCCATGTGGAGTGTTCATCTCGCCTTTGTTCTTACATTCCCACCCTCCCGCCCTTAAGAAGAACGTTCATTTTTGGTGCCTGGCCTGGGGCATTCTGCTTCTGCTTTGCAGATGTTGTGTACATAGTTGACATGTATATATATGTGTATGTGTCTATATATATATATATATTATATATAGACTCTTAGTTCTGTGCATATGTGATGTAAGCATGAGTGTGCTCTCTCTAGAGACTGGTTTGCTTGCAAACTAGATCTGAGGTAAAGGCAGAGGGGGATTGTGGGTATTAGATTGTCTCGAGCTTCTTCTCGATGCAGAGCTTGCAAGCGGCCGACACGGAGCCGAGGATCGGCTCCGAACCCCATGTGTAAGAACAAAGGCGAGATGAACACTCCACATGGAACGTTATGGTAAGGACATAACTTCTATTTATATATCAAAAATCACACAGCCATTAATTATTCAATTAAACAATCAATCATAGTTAAAAACAATAGTTGCAGAAGCACAGGACTCTATTTCAAACACATTTGTTTATACCTTAGTACAGGTTTTAAAGAAACAGTTTGGTTTAAACCTGGTAATACATCAGCACAAAGGCACATTATCCATTGATATTCATTCATCTCAAGCTTATTGTTAAGATCTCCCCCTCGTATATCCTTACATACTCACCCTAAAAGAGAATTTATGTGCATTTCCATATGTACTGATATGCTTAGCCAAGGAATTAGTGTCAATATTTCTAATTATTTCTGAATGGTGCTCAGTTATTCTTTCCTTCAGTTTTCTGGTAGATTTCCCAACATAAAATACCTGACATCTATTACAGGTAGCCAGGTATATTATATTCATTGTAGCACATGTTGCTAAGCCAGAAAATATATAAATCTTCCTAGTTATTGGGTGTTGAGTATTATTTTTGTTAATGACTTCACAACAGCTACAATTGTACCAAGGAAAGGTACCTGATTTAGCTGCTGTGACACCCCCCCCATTCTTGACACACGTCTTTATAACATAACTTCTGCTTTAAACTGACAGTTTCTGTATGAGAAACTGGGTTTCATGCCAACTATGGGACATAATTCAGGTAGAGATGTTAATATACACCAGTTATTAATAATTCTTCTTACCTCAGAAGTAGCTCTGTTGAAACCTGTAACAAAACGTAGCTTACCTACGTTTAAGTTGGTCTCCTTAGTTATAAAGGGTACCTCAACTGTGTTCATGAAGAAATACGGTTTAGTACTATCATCCCTACAGCTCAAGACATATTCAGTTTCCATCTCTAGGGTCTCCCTATTATAGCCCCTCTCCATAAATTCATGTTTCAGTTCCTGCATTTGTTTCTTACATTCTTCTATAGAAGTATTGCCTACTAATACTATCAAACTGAGTTTGTCTGACACTTTTAAACACATGTGGTGCATTCATACTGTTTCGATGGAGAAATGTATTCCTATGTATAGTTTTTTTATAAACAATACTTTGAATTTCAGTGCCATCAAACAAAATTCTCACATCCATAAAGTTAATGCTAGCATTTGAACGTCATAGAAAAATGTAAAAATTCAGTGCTGTTATTTAAATAGTTTAAAAACACATCTAGTTCATCCCTACTACCATGCCAAACAAAAAACAAATCGTCCACATATCTTTTAAAGCAACTAATATTCTGAGAATATTGCTGTGGGCCATGATATATAAATTCAGTCTCTCATTTATCCAGTACTAGATTGGCATGTGTATTAGCAATGGGGTACCTATTGCTATGCCAGATATTTGATGGTAAATTCTTTCATTAAAAACAAAATAGTTATCTAGTACTAACTGGAGTAGTTCATGTATAGTTTCACTGAATCTACCAGAGTATTGCCCATTTTTGACCAGCAGTTCCCTTGTAGCGTCAGTGCCATAACTATTAGGTATAACAGTAAAAAGTGATTGAATGCCTAGAGTCACCATTAGAAATGTATTTGTAGTACCAAGAGATTTATATGCGTTAAACCAACCAGAGAAACTTCTCAAAAATCAGCAGTATCCTGTATATAGCTTTTTACATATGAAAGTTGCTTAGACAATACATTCTGTAAATAAAGCTTGAGATGAAGGAATATCAATGTATATGCCTTTGTGCTGATGTATTACCAGGTTTAAACCAGACAGTTTCTTTAAAACTTGCACTAAGATTTAAACAAATGTGTTTGAAATAGGCCTGTGCTTCTGCAACTATTGTTTTTAACTAGGATTGATTGTTTAATTGAATAATTAATGGCTGTGTGATTTTTGATAGTATATAAAAATGTTTAGTATTTTATACACTTATGAAGGGTTTGTTTGACCTGAAAACTTTGTATTATTAAACATGTGTTCAGTATCAGAGTTGCTTGGTTTGTTTCATACTGCATCCAGTCTTGATTTTATGAACTAAGCTTTGTTCTGCAACTGTTTGGCTTTTGGAGAATTGTGTTTGGGGGCAGCCCATCTATCCATGAACTGCCCTATTTGTGCAGGGTTCAACCCCAGGGCCCTGAAAGATTGCAGGGCAAAATTGATCCCTAAAGGACCTCTCCCTACTTTGGAGGCGGCTGCCTCCACTTGTATTACGGTCACGGCCGTGACCGCTTCTTCAGCTACTGTCTCTTCCACTCCCTCTCAGGCTAGGACTCAACCTCCAGTACATAGGCTTGGGGACAGGGAGACTAGAAAAGAGAAAAAAGACAAAGACAGAGTGAGAGAGAGAGACAAAAAGAGGAAGAGATTCCCGGACCGGACTGATCTGGTGAGTCCTCCTCTGAAACAACAGGTAGTTTCCAGACCAGTTTCTCCTCGGCTCCAATCTCCCAGCTTCTTGCCGGAGGAGCCTAGACCTTCTTCTAGGGCCTCCGTACATCGACCCTCCTGGTCAGTGTCGTTGGGCTCGTCGCGGTCCACCAGAAGTTTGAGGCGGACATGGACAAAATTATGCAAAGGTTTATTCGCACCCAGATTCAGATGGGGGGCTTGCCAGCCCTCTCTCCCACTGGAGGGGGGAGCTCACTTCCCTTCTTTGCCCCGATATCACCTTCTCAGGTCCGACCCCCCCCCCCCCGGTATTGGAGTTTTTGGATCTGAGAGGTCCCGGAGTCAGGTGGTCAGTGCCGATAGTACAGAGTACCTCGACGCCGGCCATTACCTTAAGTGCATTGGATTTGACTACTTTGGACCCGAGCAGCTCTTGGAGCCGAAGCCTGGGCATCGGATCCGAGGGGTTGGGTCCTTCTCCTTTGGCACTGACATTGTTGGGTCAGGGCCTCTCCCCTCGGCATCTTGGCTCCATCAGGCTCTGCTCTGATCCCCATGTCAGATCCGGGGAGGGCAGCCTCCTTATTAGTTTCATGAGGGCCCGTTGCCCCTCTGCTTTCAACATGGTGGAGAGGGTTCTCTCCACTGGATCGAGGCCCCTGACCATCTCCTCGGAGTCCGCCTCAACTCCCTCACCTCTGGGTGCGTCTTCAGCCATTTTGCCCATGCAGGGACAGCCCGTGCTCGATGTGCCCCAGACTGTTTCCCTTTAAGAACCACAGGTAGTTTGCAAGCCCTCTCCGGAGAGTCCCACTAAAGAGATTCCTCGCAAATGACCATGCAAAAGGAGGCACCTGAACTCCTCTCCAGAGTTCCTCACCGAGGATACCGATTTGGAGGAAGGGGAAGGCTCCCCCAGATCACCCCCAGACGATGTCTCGTTTGGAGACATCATGGAAATCCTGCGACAGCTGGGGGGGGAGTTGGTCCACCCCCAAGCCTTCTTCAGACGAGTCAGTATTTCTGGTAGCCTTCAGCATGGGCCCATCTACCTCCTGGGTGTTCCCCCTCCTGTGTATCCCTTGGTGGACCTTATTACCACCAGGGCATGGAAGGACTGGGACACTGTGGAGCCAAATCCCCAAGTGCCCCGACAAAATCCTGAGCCCTCCTGTAGACAGACCTAGTTGGAACAAGGGGTCCCCAGTGGATGTCATGGTGGTAGAAGCTCCAGTAAGAAAGAACTAGCCCAGGAAATTTCTACAGTCCATCCCCCTGACTGAGAGTCCAGGACGATGGACCGTCTGGGAAAGCGGACTTATTCTTCAGCTACCTTTTCTATAAGGGCGCTGAATTATCTGGCTCACGTAACTCCACTGCAGTGAGACCTGGTCAAGGAATTCACTGAGTCGCCCCCGTAGTCCATGTCACTGGAGGATAAACGCATATTCTCTGCATGAATGGCCACTATCAAAGCAGTTTCTAATATGTCCATGTGCCTCCTTTCACATGCCACTGAAGGAGCAGCAAGCGCGTCTGGGTCCAGCATTGCCATGAGGCGACGTGCCTGGCCCGGGCTATGTCAGTTTATGGAACCCTTTAAGGGGGTCTTTCCTGAATGCCACTTACGATGGCACTTCCTTGTTTGGATCAATGTCTCACGAACAGTCTTCCCAGAGTGAAAAGGACGGGAAGACACTGATTGCCATCGGGATCCACTTCTCTAACTCCCAAAGATCCTTTTCTAGGAATCGGCGGGTGCAAAAGATGTGGTTCCGGAAGTCTCAGTATTCCCGGGACACTCGGGACTCATCTTCCCCTAGAGGCAGAGAGGGACAAGACAGATATCAGCCCAGAGGCGGGGGGGTCCGAGAAATTTTGGATCTCGAACCGTTCTTGGACAGGCCCGAGCAGCAGCCCTGAGGGGTTGGCCGACTGCTCTGCTCTGAAGGCAGTTGAGGGTTGTCTTTTGAGGCACCTGACTGCATGGAAGTCCGTGTCATCAGACCGTTGGGTGCTTCAAATAATATGCAGAGGTTATACCATTCCCTTTGTGGCTCCTCCCATCCACCCAAAACACCTCCCGGACGTTCCACCCGAGCAAAGGGAGGTAGCAGCACTTGAAATAGAAAAGCTGCTCAGAAAACTAGTCATCCAGCTCATCCTCCAAGATCAGTCCGGATCAGGCATCTGTTCCATGTTGTTTTTAGTGCCAAAAAAGACTGGGGACCTAAGGCCTATTCTGGACCTTTCCACCCTGAACCTGTCATTTGCCAAAGAAAAGTTCTGGATGGTCACTCTACAAACCATCCTGCCTTACCTGCAGGAGAACGACTGGATGTGCTCAATAGATCTCCAGGACGTATACTACCATGTAAAGATGCACAGACTCTCCAGGAGGTTCCTCCGCTTTTGGCTAGGGGGCCAGTCACTATCAATTCTGAGCCCTACCCTTCGGTCTCGCCACAGCCCCCAGGGTGTTCATCAAGGTCATGGCAGTAGTAGCGACTCACCTGAGGCTTCAGGGGATGCAGGTCTACCTGTACCTGGACGACTGGCTCCTTGCCGCTCCCACCAGGCATCTACTTTGTCAGGCCAGAGACTATTTCCTGAAATTGTCAAACTTGCTGGGCATTACAGTCAACCTATCCAAGTCTTTTCTAGACCCTGTTCAGGTCTTAGACTACAGAGGAGTGAGAATAGATACGTTACAATCCAAGGTCTTTCTAACTCCAGAGTGAGTTTGAAACTTACAACTTCATGTGTCAGTAATCCTTCAGTCTCCTCTTCCTCCAGCCGAGGTGGTTTTGCAAGCTCTAGGTTCCATGGCAGCCACCATTACTCTTCTCCCCTGTGCTAGTCTGCATATGTGGGTACTACAGTGGACACTAGCGGTTCAATAGTCACTACTAGATCAACCGTTGACGCATCTGATTCATATAAACAAAACTTGCAGGCAGTCCCTCCTCTGGTGGATACACTCCTCCGATCTAATCGAGGGACGAACTTTTATAGCAGTCACTCCCCAAGCTACGGTGACCACGGATGCATCCCGACTAGGATAGGGGGCATTGCTCGGGCAGAACATTCCAAGGCACGTGGTCCCTGATCGAGACCAAGTTGCATATCAACGTTCTAGAGATGAGGGCGGTCTTGTTAGTGTTGCTGGCCCATCATGCCTTTCTTCCTCTGGGAGCTATTGCAATTCAGACAGACAATATGTCAGTGGTCTGGTACAACAACAAGCAAAGAGAAACCAGATCTTACCCCCTTTGTCACGAGGCCATGAGAGTGTGGGAATGGGCACTTTCCACCAACTGTTTTCTGGTAGCAATGCACATTCTGGGTCAGTCCAGCATACTGGCAGACACACTGAGCAGAACTATCCTGATGCCTTACAAGTGGTCTCTGAATCCTTCTGTAGCGGAGCAGATCTTCCTCGAGTGGTGTCGGACTTGCTGAGATCTCTTCGCATCTCCTTCCTGCGAGAAGTGCAGTGAGTTCTTCTCTCTGATCCCCCCCACAGGAGGAGTTCCCCAGGGATGCTCTGGTCCATGCTTGGCCTCCTGGTCTTCTTTATGGTCACCCCCCTTTACCTCTCATAACAACATTTCTCCAGAAAGCTCGCTGGTTGGGGAGAAGATTCATCCTCATTGCCCCATTCTGGCCTCGCCAAGTCTGGTTTCCCTTTCTTTGGTCTCATCTGATAGTTCCTCCTTGGATCTTGAATCTGATACCGGATCTAATTTCACACCCCTTGAGGGTCCGTCATCCAGACCTGGGCAGTCTGAAGCTCACTGCTTGGCTGCTCCAGTTCCCTTGATTGCTAGGACTCCCGGTCTGTCTTCCCCAGTTAAGATTATTCTGGTGGCAGCTCATAAATTGTCTACCAGGAAAATATACCATAGCAAATGGAAGCGTTTTTCTATCTGGGATTCTCAGAGGGATTTGGACCCTTTCTCAGCTCCTGTTCCAGCGGTCCTTGAGTTCTTGGCATACATTTTCCAGCAAGGTGCCAGCTCATCTACAGTAAAAGTTCAACTGGCTGCCATTTCCAATTTCCATGTAGGTGAGAACGTGGCTTTGTCAGCTTCCTCCAGACTTTGCAAAACCTTTATTAAAGGTACCTTTCTTATAAGACCCCCAGTTAAAGATCCTACTCCTTCTTGGGACCTTACCCTAGTTTTACAAGCTTTGGTTGTTCCGCCCTTTGAGCTTGCTGCTTCTGTGGATTTCAAATTTTTATCTTGGAAGACTGCTTTTCTAATGGCTAATACCTCGGGTAGGAGAGTGTCAGAACTCCAGGCATTATCTATCAAACCTCCATATATGATTTTTCATAAAGATAGGGTTTCACTTTGTGCTAATCCCTCTTTCTGTCTAAAGTGGCCTCTGAAACAAATATCAATCAGTCAGTCAATTTAGCCGTTTTCTTTCCAAATTTTCAGAACAGGGGTGAATATAAATTACATTTATTAGACTTGCATAGACAACTAAGTTTCTGCTTACACAGGACTAAAGCCTTTCGCAAGTCTGATCAGTTGTTTGTAGCCTTTGCTACACCCTTTCTGGGAAAACCGGTTTCTAAGGTAACTATTGCCAGATGGATTTCCCTTTGCATCCTCCAGGTTTATAAAGACAAAGGTATGTCCCTTCCGGGTAGGATAAATGCTCATTCTACCAGGTCCATGGCTACATCAGCTGCCTTTTGGTCTAGAGTGTCTTTAGATGACATTTGTTCGGCGGCTACTTGGTCCTCATCTCATTTTTCATTATAAATTGGACATGGTTTCCAGGAGGAGAGCATCCTTTGGCTCAGTTGTGCTCCGAAATATCCTTCTGTGAGGGCCACCCATGGTTTTGGTAGCTGGGGACTCTGTCCCACAGGTTGATTATCAAATGAAGTCAACTACTTCAGATAAAGAAGTTATGTACTCACCATAACGTTCCATCTGAATAGTTAGACTTCATTTGTCATCAACCACCCCCCCCCCCAACCTTCTCATCAGGTTTTCTGCATTGGCAGGCAGGAGAGAGCGCCTTGCGGCTCTCTTGTTTATCTTTGTTAGTGAAGTAGTGAAGGTTTTTTAGGATCTGGTTCCTGCGAGGGGCATAGCAAACTCGAGCTGAGGGCAGGAAGGAGATGGAGGGGTATTATGGGTAAGGGGAGGGGCTTTGAGCTCGGATCAGATGCTGGTGAAGCTGCCTTCTCGGATCCGGTCCAG
>NC_056750.1:307727467-307742622 GCF_019279795.1 Protopterus annectens
TGTTTTTTAGATCTAAATTATCATTGGTATATTGCATCATATATACTACTCTATTGTAGGTATTAAGAGACGTCCCTTCCTTAATTTCAAATCTAGTATGAGATATCCTGTGTCTCATTGTCAATTCATTCGTGAAATCATGTGTCGAAAACACTTCTTTTCTTATTTTATGCACCATTTTCATGTTATAACCTCTTTCTGAAAACAATCCTTCCATCTTGCCTATTTCATCTTTAAGTACTTGTTCATTTGCACATAGCCTCCCTGCTCTGATAAGCTGACTCTTTACTATGCCTGGAAACACGTATCTAGGATGCATACTGTTATAATGTAAGAGATTGTTCACCCAGCATGCTTTCCTGTATAAGCTGGTTTCTATTCTATTTCCTTTTATTATTATATTGATATCCAGGAAACTAATGTTAGTATAAGACCATTCCATGGTGAATCTTAAAAACTGAGTGGTAGATTCCAAGTCTGATAAAAACATTTCGAATTCATCCATGGTGCCTTCCCATAGAATCAAAATATCATCTACAAACCTCTTATACATTTTTATGTTATTTATATACCTTGTTTCATTAAATAAATGATTCCTCTCCCAATTGAAGACAACCAAATTTGCGTAGGTGTTAGCTACGGGGGTGCCCATGGCTACTCCCCATTGCTGTAGATAATATTTATCTTTAAATATAAACACATTGTTTTCAAGTACTGTTTGTAACAGAAGGTGTATTAAAATCTGTTCATTGGTATCAAAATCTGTATTGCAATTGAGAACTTCCATTATAGCTTGCAAACCCTCTTCATTAGGTATGCTAGTGAAGAGGTTTTTTACATCTAGGGTTATCAGGACACATCTACTCAGAGTGTTTGTATTGTTTTCGTTGAATCTATGAATGTCTTCTAAAAGATGATATGTATCTTTCAGAATAGAGGGAATAGAGTCTACTATAGGTCTTAATATAGTCTCCAAGTATGTAGATATATTACAGGTGACCCATCCCCTTCCTGAAACAATCGGGCGCATTGGAAGTGGAAAAATTCCCTTATGTACCTTCGGTAAACCTTTCATGGAAGGTATTAATGGTAAATCAATCAATAAAAACTCATATAGCTCTTTGTCTACTTGTCTGCACATAAGAAGATCATAGATGTTATCATGTACTTTCTGTATAATCCTTTGTATTTCAGTAATGGATATAACTATATATGTTTTAGTGTCATTCAACAGTGTATACATATTCCTATCATATTCAGTTGTGTCCATTAAAATTATAGCGCCTCCTTTATCTGCTGGTTTTATTGTTAACATATCATCTTGTGTTAATTTGGCAAGTGAGGCTACTTCAGAACTAGTCATGTTGTAATATCTATTCTTCTTAGTAAGATGCTTGTTGTTCTGCATGTAATATTTGTAGAAATCATCCTCGCAAATTCTAGTAAAACATTCCACATTACTTGGTAAAGGGGGAGTAAAACTACTTTTCTTTTTCAAAGATACATTATTAACAGCTTCAAAAGACTTTATATTTGAATTAAAATACAATTTAAGAGCTACCGATCTAGCAAATAACCTTAGTTCAGTTAGTGTATTGCTCAACTTACTTCTTTGGGAAGGTATAAAACCTAGCCCTTTATTTAACAAAATTAAGTCATTTTCATTGATTCCTCTAGTAGAAAAATCATATATATAAGTTTGTTTGATGGGATATGGTAAAAAACGTGAGTCGTCTGGGTTTGTGTTCTTAAAGATACAGAACAGGTTGTCCGACGTAAGAACACGAACCCAGACGACTCACGTTTTTTACCATATCCCATCAAACAAACTTATTTTACAAGAGGTCGCTCACCAAGCAAAGGTCCCAGGAAAAGGAAATTCTCCGAGGAGAGACACGGACAGAGGAAGAATGTAAGGAACTAAATACCTTAGTATATGATTTTTCTACTAGAGGAATCAATGAAAATGACTTAATTTTGTTAAATAAAGGGCTAGGTTTTATACCTTCCCAAAGAAGTAAGTGGAGCAATACACTAACTGAACTAAGGTTATTTGCTAGATCGGTAGCTCTTAAATTGTATTTTAATTCAAATATAAAGTCTTTTGAAGCTGTTAATAATATCTTTGAAAAAGAAAAGTAGTTTTATTCCCCCTTTAACAAGTAATGTGGAATGTTTTACTAGAATTTGCGAGGATGATTTCTACAAATATTACATGCAGAACAACAAGCATCTTACTAAGAAGAATAGATATTACAACATGACTAGTTCTGAAGTAGCCTCACTTGCCAAATTAACACAAGATGATATGTTAACAATAAAACCAGCAAAGGCATAATTTTAATGGACACAACTGAATATGATAGGAATATGTATACACTGTTGAATGACACTAAAACATATACAGTTATATCCATTACTGAAATACAAAGGATTATACAGAAAGTACATGATAACATCTATGATCTTATGTGCAGACAAGTAGACAAAGAGCTATATGAGTTTTTATTGATTGATTTACCATTAATACCTTCCATGAAAGGTTTACCAAAGGTACATAAGGGAATTTTTCCACTTCCATTGTTGCAGGAAGGGGATGGGTCACCTGTAATATATCTACATACTTGGAGACTATATTAAAACCTATAGTAGACTCTATTCCCTCTATTCTGAAAGATACATATCATCTTTTAGAAGACATTCATAAGATTCAACGAAAACAATACAAACACTCTGAGTAGATGTGTCCTGATAACCCTAGATGTAAAAAACCTCTTCACTAGCATACCTAATGAAGAGGGTTTGCAAGCTATAATGGAAGTTCTCAATTGCAATACAGATTTTGATACCAATGAACAGATTTTAATACACCTTCTGTTACAAACAGTACTTGAAAACTTTTAGTTATGTACTCACCATAACTTCAGATGTTTGGGATCCATCTCGCCTACATTCTGAATGATGGGTTCGGAGCCGATCCCTCGGCTCCGACTCGGCACGCTTATGCCAAAGAGCGAAGTCTCTTATTGGCTGAGCTTACTATATCCCAGGATGCACCACCACCAGTCCCCCAGATCTAGTTTGTCCGCATACATGCACACATGCATACCCTGCTTATATAACATCGTCAGATGAAACGAGATAAAAACAGTGGAGCTCAAAACCGTTCAATCTCTTCTGATCTGCAAGGCAGGGGAAGGAGGGTGGGTATCAGGAATGTGGCGAGATGGATCCCAAACATCTGAAGTTATGGTGAGTACATAACTAAAAGATGTTATGTGATCCTATCTCGCCTACATTCTGAATGATGGGACAGCGTCCTAGCACCTGAATCCTGGGTGGCTCACTGGAAAACACTCCTGAGTACCGTGGAACCAAATGAAGCTCGTCCTCTAGATGCCACATCCAATTTGTAGTGGGAAATGAAAGTGTGCGGGTTAGACCAAGTAGCCCATAGCACAAATTTCGATATAGCGAGCTTGGAATGAAAAGCTATAGAAGTAGCCATAGCTCTGGTAGAATGAGCTTTGATAGATGATGCAAGTTGTTTATTCGAAGAAGAGTAGGCCTGAGTTATGCAATCTCTGATCCATTTTGAGATTGTAGCTTTTGTGATGGTTTGGCCCAATTTATTATCTGAGAAGGACACAAACAACTGGTCTGACTTACGAAGTTGCTGAGTCCTGTCTAAATAGAAGCGTAATTGCCTGTGAACATCCAATTTATGGAGAGTGTATTCTGCTTCATTAGAGAATTTTGGAAAGAAAACTGGTAGCTCTAGAGATTGTTGAAGACAGAAACTAGAACAGACTTTTGGGACAAAGGATGGATTAGGCCTAAGTGATACTCTATCCTTGTGGAAAATCAAGTACGGTGGTTTAATAGACAGGGCTTGAAGCTCTGAGACTCTTCTTGCAGAGGTAATAGCCACTAAGAATGCCGTTTTCCAAGACAGATATTTTAATTAGCATGTAGCAGCGGTTCAAAAGGGGGAGATGTTAATGCACGAAGCACCAAATCAAGATCCCACGGAGGTGCAGGATGAAAAACTGGTGGCCTTAACAAAGTGGCACCTTTAATGAACGTTTTACATAGTCTGCTGCTCATCAAAGGAGGATCCGTGGATTCATGGAATTTAGATATAGCAGCTAATTGGACTTTAATAGTTGAGACGGAAGATCCCTGATTAAACAGGGATGTTAAGAATTTCAAAACCTCTGGGACAGGAGCAGTGATAGGGTCTAAGCCCTTGAGTTGAGCCCAGATAGCAAACCTCTTCCACTTACTGAGGTACAATTTGTTAGTGGTGGGTTTGTGGGCCGAAGATAAAATGTGAACAACTTCCGGGTCTAGTGTGTGACTTCTAACTAAGGTTGGAAGTGGAGGAGCCAAGCTGTCAATTTTAGAGATTGAAGGGACTGATGCCACTGTCCCGACTGATGGATTAGCAAATCCGGGATCAGGTCTAAGGTCCACGGATCGTCCACTGCATGCTTTTTCAGGTAAGGAAACCATATCTGACGAGGCCAGTACGGGGCAATCAGAATCATTGAAGACCCCAGTTGAGAAGCTTTTTGAATAACTTTTGGAAGGAGTGGAATTGGAGGAAAGGCATAAAGTAGCCCTGTTGGCCAAGGTTGTGCTAGAGCATCCATGGCTGGAACTTCCTGATGTGGAATCAAGGAGAAGAACCTCTGGCACTTGGTGTTTTGCGCAGTTGCAAATAGGTCGCAGCACGGCGTCCCCCATCTCTTGAAAACTTGAGCTGCTACTGTGCGGTTTAGAGACCATTCGTGAGGAGAGAGAATTGTCCTGCTTAATTTGTCCGCCAATACATTTGATTTTCCCGGGATGTGGGTCGCTACCAAGAAGCGGTTGGTAGCTACAGCCCATTCCCATACTCTCATGGCCTCTCTGCAAAGGGGATACGATCTGGTCCCTCCTTGCTTGTTCAGATACCAAACCACCGACATGTTGTCTGTGTGGATGGCGATGATGCCTTGAGGAAGAAACTTGTGTAAGGCCTGTAGGGATAGAAGTACAGCCCTCATTTCCAACACGTTGATGTGGAGAAGAGCTTCGTCCGGAAGCCAGGAGCCCTGAACTAGCCTGCCCAGACAATGCCCCCCCCACCCTATCTGGGAGGCATCTGTCGTCAGGGTAACCACTGGAGGGGGGAGAATTAGAAGTTATGTACTCACCATAACGTTCCATCTGAGTAGGTGTATTCATTTGTCTGCAACCTGTGGGTTATGGATCCGATATCGGATCCGAACCGGCATGGTTTTCCAGCTATGGATCCAAGCTCTCAGCTCCTCCCCTCACCCATAATGCCCTGCTCTACCCTCATGACCTCAGATCGAGTTTGCCAAAGCAACAATACCCTCAAAAGGGTAACAAGGAATATGCAGGAAACTGAAAGGCCAGGGGGATAGGAGGGCGGGATGGTTGCAGACAAATGAATACACCTACTCAGATGGAACGTTATGGTGAGTACATAACTTCTAAATCTGAAGTAGGATATTCATCTGTCTGCAACCTGTGAGACAGAGTCCCCAGCTACCTGAATCTTGGGCCATCATGGAAGGATATTCCGAGCACCATGAGCCAAAGGATGCTCTACCCCTAGATGCAAGATCCAACTTATAGTGAGAAATAAATGTATGAGATGAAGCCCGCGTGGCGGCTGCACAAATATCATCTAGGGGAACCCTAGCTTTGAAGGCTGCGAGGGAAGATACTGACGGGGTTGAATGGGCATGAACACCCCGGTGCGGGCCTTCCTGGCTTGATAAGCCAATAAAATGCACTGTGAAATCCAGCGGGACAGAGAAACTTTAGAAATTGGCTTGCCCAAATTGAATTTTGCAAAGGAAATAAACAGCTGGTCGGATTGCCTATGACCAGCTGTCCTGCTGAATAAAATCTAAGTTGCCTGTGAACATCTAGTGAGTGTAGCTTATATTCACCTTTGTTTTCATACTTAGGGAAGAAAACAGGGAGGTTAATGGATTGATTGATGTTTGCTTCAGAAGCGATTTTAGGAAGGAAGGGCGGGTTGGTCCTGAGGAGACACGGTCGGATGAAATACCAAGTAAGGAGGTTTAGCTGATAAAGCTTGAAGTTCAGAAACTCTCTTGGCTGATGTAATGGCTACCAAAAGGCTGTCTTGTAGGACAAGAATTTGAGATCCACCGTAGCAGCGGGCTCGAAGGGGAGCGGTCAAGGCCTGTAGGACCAAAGAAAGGTCCCAAGGAGGAACTGCTTGCTTTATAGGGGCCTGAGAAGGAAAGTACCTTTAAGAAATGTTTTGCACAATTTGGCTGACATAAGAGGATTAGACTCTTGACCAATGTGATAGTGAGAAATTGCCGCCAGTTGAACTTTGACTGTGGAACTGCTGGCACCATCATTAAAGAGAGGTTAGAAAATCAAGCACTACAGGGAGAGGAACCGTGAAGGGATCTAGGCCTTGCCGCTCCGCCCACACAGAGAAAGCGTTTCCATTTGCTTGGTAAACCTTTCTAGTGGATGGTTTATGAGCCGCCACCAAAATAGCCTTTACGGTGAAGAAATACCGGGAGTCCTTATCAAGAGTGGAACTGGAGCAGCCAAGCGGTCAGCTTCAGGTTGTCCAGGTTCGGAGGAGGAATGCAGGATGGATGGGATATCAGATCCGGAATGGGATCTAGAATCCAAGGAGGATTCACCGAGTGAGACCTTAGGAAGGGGAACCAGATCTGTCGAGGCCAGAATGGAGCAATGAGAATCATTCTGCAACCCACCCGAGAGGCTTTCTGAAGAACTTGCAGCATCAGAGGCAAGGGTGGATAGGCATACAGAAGACCGGGTGGCCAAGCATGCACCAGGCGTCTCTTGGGGTACCTCCGGAGGAGGTATTAGGCGAAAAACTGTCGCACTTGGTGTTTGAGGGAGAAGCAAAAGATCGCATGAAGGGTTCCCCACCGTGCGAATATCGTTCCGCTACTTGAGAATTGAGAGACCACTCGTAAGGGGTCAGAATGGTGCGACTGAGCTTGTCCGCTAGGATGTTGGACCGACCGGAATGTGCGTTGCTATGAAAGCGATTGGTGGAGATTGCCCATTCCCAAACTCTCATGGCCTCTCGACAAAGAGGGTAAGACCTTGTTCCCCTTGCTTGTTGATGTACCAGACAACAGACATATTGTCGATTGAATGCAATTGTTCCCAAGGGAAGAAAGTCCTGAAGTGCTAGCAGCGCTAAGCGCACTGCTCTCATCTCTAGAACATTGATATGCAGTAAGGTCTCTGGATCGTTCCACGTGCCTTGGACTGTCCGGCCCAAAGTGCCCCCACCCGAGGCGGAGGCGTCCGTGGTCACCGTGGCGAGAGGAGAAGCACAAAATGGGCGACCCTCGTGGAGATCCGGGGAGTGGAGCCACCACCAGAGGGACGCTTGCAAGCCTTGCTGATCGCTATGGGATGATGCATGGGGAGAGCAAGGTATGACCACTGTACTAAGGCGTCCACTGTAGAATGCATATTGAGCCTTGCAAGAGGAGGAAGTGCTATCGGCGAAGCCATGGACCCTAGAGCCCTCAGGACCAACTCCGCTGGAACAGAACATGAATGGAGAATGGCCCGCACCTGGAGCTGCAGATTTAGAACTCTGTCCGCAGTGAGGAAGGCTCGTAAACTCCTTGTGTCTAGTCTGGCCCCTATGAAATCTAAGAGCTGAGTGGGTGCCAGGTTGGACTTGTTTGTATTTATTGTGATGCCCAGAAATGGAGCAAGATGGAGAAAGGAGTCTCGCGCCGAGAGAAGTAGATGCCTTGTTGGGGCGGTAAGGAGCCAGTCGTCCAGGTAGGGAAAGACCTGCACCCCTGAAGCCTCAGGTGGGCCGCTACCACTGCTAGTACTTTGGTAAACACCCTGGGGCTGTGGTGAGACCAAAGGGAAGGACCCGGAACTGGTAGTGACTGGCTCCCAGCGAGGCGGAGAAACCTCCTGGGCGTCTGTCCATTAGGATGTGGTAGTCTGGCGTCCTTGAGATCTATCGAGCACATCCAGTGGCCTTCTCCCAGAAGGGGAGAATAGATTGTAGAGTGACCATTGAATTTTCTTTGGGGACTGCCAGATTCAAGAGAGAGAGGTCTAGGATTGGTCTTAGTTCCCCGTCTTTTTGGCACTAAAAGAACCTGGAGTAGAACCCTGATCCGATCTGGTCTGGGGAATGGGCTGGATGGCTCTTTTCTCTAGCAGATGGCCAATTTCTGCCAAAGCGGCCTCCCTTTGACCGGGTGGTACGTCTGGGAGGGACTTCATCTTTGGAAGGTGAAGGAAAGGAATGCGATATCCCTGGATATGATTTGGAGAACCCAGCGGTCCGATGTTATGGACTCCCATGCCGCTAGGTGCCCAGCGTCCCGACTGCCTCCAGAGTAGAGCAGTCGGGCAACCCTCAGGGTTGCTGCGAGCCGTTCAGAGAAAGGTTCCCTGGACCCGAAGTTTCTGGGAGCCCCTCTGCCTCTAGGCGGCGTCCTCCCTGTCCTCCTCTGCCACGGAAGGACTGGTTGTCCGGAGCAGGCTGGGACTGCTGCGACTTCGAACCACATCTTCTTCTGACCCTTTTGGTTCCTAGAATAGGGCCTCTGGGGTGCAGAAGCGGATTCCGGCAGACAGCGTCTTCCGTCCTTCTCGCTCTGGGTCAGCGTCTCGCGAGCGGTCTTGCCAAACAGAGCAGAACCATCAAAGGGGCGTTAAGCAGCCTTGAAGGGCTCAGAAAAATCGCAGTGGCGGAGCCAGGCCTGGCGTCTAGTGACCAGTCCTGTCCCGCAGCTCTGGCGGCGCCCTCCGTAGCATGGGAGAGTAGCCGCATAGAAGTATTGTGACTGACCTAAGAGTGGCCATTTTGGTGGAGTGCAGAGCTCTGTCCTCCTCGAAATGGACTCAGAGATGCAGCGTGCTCCTTAATAAGGTCTCGCTGCATCCGAATAACATGTGCCAAATAGTTCAGCCCTTACCGAGAAGGTCGCCGAACTGAACATCCGCTTCCCCAAGCGGTCCATCATCGAGACTCCTTGCTCGGTGGGTGGACTGAGGACTCTCCTGAGCCAGTTCCCTCTTTGTGGCCGCCGCCATCAACATGGCATCTACAGGAGGCCCCTTACTCCAATGGGTCCTGTCGGGCGGGCTAAGGATCCTGTCAGGTCTTTTGGGAATTGGCTCCATGGTGTCCGGTTCCTTCCACGCCCTGGTGGTAATAAGGTCCACCAGGGGTCGGCAGGGGACACCCAAGAGGTAGGCGGGCCCGTTTGAATGCCTCCAAGAACACGGACTCGTCCGAGGAAGACTTGGGGCAGACCACCCCTATCACGGAGCATTTCCATGATGTCTCCGAAGGAGACATCCTCGGGGTGACCGTGGGGAGCCTTCCCCTTCCTCCAAGTCCGTGTCTTCAGTGAGAGACTCGGAGTCAATGTGCCTCCTTTTGCGTATGCTTGCGGGCCTCCTCTGGGGGCTGTCAGAGGAGTCCTAAGCAGCAATTTGCTCCATGGGCAACTTGGGAACACAAGCGGGCTGTCCCAGGGGCGGATGGTGGAAGCCTGGCCCAGTGCAGAGAGGCGGGGCGGGCGAAGCAAGTGCCGGGGTCCGGAGACCCTCAACAGAGCCCTCTCCACTACATCAAAAGCGAAGGGAGCCGACCTCGATCAAAGGATCCGACAATCGGCTCCCCTCGGATCCGAAGAGTGGATCGGGCGGCGCCAGCACTCTGATCCGAAGGACAGTGCGCTCCGACACAGGCGGCGCCGAAGGAGCACTGATCCCCGGATCCGGCTCGGATCCAGGCTCGAAGATGGATCCGGCCTTTTCGAGGGCATGGTCGGATCCAGTACCAAGTACTATCGGCTCCGACCTCCCCGGCTCGAAGCTGCTCGGCTCCAGTTGCTCGAACCCGGATGGCGGGTGGAGAAGGAACAATAGGCTTAAAAAGGGTGTTGAGCTCCCCGAGGAGGCAAACACTCCCATCTGCATCTGGGCCTGGATGAACCTTCTCATCATCCGGTCCAGATCAGCATCGAGCTATGGGTAGATCTCGGCGGGAGGCTACCGAGGTAGGCCTGGAATGCCTCCTCGATAGCCTCGGAGATCGGGTCTCCTCCTCCTCAGGACCCGGTGAGAAGCACACAGGGGACGGGCCGAAGGAGGAGACCGGACCGACAAGGAAGCGGGGAGAAGCCAGCTTGGCTGGCGGGGCGAAACAGAGGTCTCGGCCCGCCGCTTGTGCTTCTCCCTCCGGTCCTTTTAGATGCATCCCTCTCCTGTCCTGGGCGGGAGTTTGAGTCCCAGGAGCAGGAGGGGTGCCACAGGAACAACTGCAGCCTTGGGAGTCCCGAAGGAGCGGAGGTGGAGCCGAGTCGGCGGTAAAGACCCGCCAAGACCAGCGGACCTCCGCTCCTCAGTGCCCTGGGGTTGAACCCTGCACAAATGGAACAACCAGATGTGAGGTGCTCAACCCCAAGACAATCACACAGTGTGGCCATCAGCGGTGAGAGCTTATGGCCACACTCGGGCTGAAAATATGGACTTAGGCTGTTCAGCCATAGTCTATAAACTAACCTAAAGTTACAGAAAAGTAACTTAAACAATAAAAAAGCACACAGGCCTCACACACACACTCGTACCAGCGAGGGAGGGAATAAAATTACTACTGAAAATTAAATTAAACTAAAAACAGTCAATAATAACGGGAAACCTACAACTTTCACACAAAAATTGTTAAAGAAAGAAAAAATTCTCTATTTTTTAACAAGAAAAGTCTACTTAGCTGAGAGCTATGTAATCCACATCTAGTTACCAGCGCGGCAAACAAGATCTGAGGTCATGAGGGTAGAGCAGGGCATTATGGGTGAGGGGAGGAGCTGAGAGCTTGGATCCATAGCTGGAAAACCATGCCGGTTCGGATCCGATATCGGATCCATAACCCACAGGTTGCAGACAAATGAATATCCTACTTCAGATCAAAGGGTTTTCCCTGATCCAAGTTGGATGTTTGAAGCCACCAGCGAAGGTCCCTTTTGCATATTTCCGTAATCATGATGTGGTGATTGAGGGGAAGATCCTGAAAGGACCATTGAGTTGAGAAGAGCCACTGAAGAATCCTCATGTGTAACCTTGCTAGAGGAACTAAAAGTACCGTGGCAGACATTGAGCCTAGAACCTGAAGGACCATCCTGGCTAGGGCTTTGGATCTCGAGATCAGAGCTTGAACTTGGCCCTGTAAAGTTTGGATCCTTTCGGCAGGAAGAAAGACGCGCATCAATCTTGAGTCTATCTCTGCTCCTATGAACTTTATGCGTTGAGAGGGCAGCAAGACAGACTTTGACCAATTGAATGTAATCCCCACGGTAACACCCAGGGAGATGGTGGCTTTGAGGTTGTCCATTAGTAGATGCCTGGTGGTGGCAGTCAGGAGCCAGTCGTCCAGATAGGGAAACACTTGGAATCCAAGACTTCTCAGGTGAGCCGTCACTACTGCCAAACACTTGGTGAACACCCTGGGGGCTGTGGTGAGACCAAAGGGCAGGCGCAAAATTGGTAATGACTGACTCCCAGGCTGAGCGCAGATACCTTCTGGGCGCCTGATGTATCGGTATGTGATAATAGGCGTCCTTGAGGTCTATGGAGCACATCAAACATCCTTCTCCAACAATGGGAGAATGGATTGTAGCGTGACCATTGAATTTGGATTTCGTGGATTGGTTCAGTCTGCTGAGATCCAATATTGGTCTCAGGTCCCCTGTCTTTTGGCACTAAAAGAACCTGGAGTAATTTCTGATCCGATCTGGTCTGTGGGGACGGTTGGATGACTCCTTTTCTAGCAGCTTTAAAGCTTCTGCGGCTGCCATTTCCCTTTGACTGGGTGGTGGGTCCGGGATTCTTTTGGACGGTGGGGGCGAGAAGTGAATGGGATGGTGTAACCTCCGGCAATGATCGAAGCACCCATCTGTCCTGAGTGATTGACTCCCAGGCTTTTAGGTGCTTGGCAAAGCGACACCCGACTGGCTCGAGCAGCACAGCCGGGCAATCCCTCATGGCGTGTGGGAGGCTGAAGAGCCACGAAAGGACTCGCGGTCTCCAGAATTGCGGTGCGCTCTGCCGCCTCTGGGGCAGCGTCTCCCTGAAAAAGTTCCCGCCCTCTGCCTCTGGGCGGGGAATCTTCCTGCTGTTGGGAGAAAAACTTGCGAGATTTTGAACCACATTTTCCCCCTCCTTTGGCCTTGGGGTAAGGCCGAAGGGAGTGGAATAACGGGCCCCTGGCAGATAGCGTTTTCCCTCTTGCTCACAGCGGGTAAGGGTGTCTTTCACCTTGGGTCCAAACAATGAGGACCCATCAAAGGGCGTCGGCGAAGGAAGACTTGAAGGCCTCCGAAACTGACACAAGCGGAGCCAGGCTTGTCTCGTAGAGCCACGCCTGTGCCTGCCGCTCTACCGCCCCTTGACGCATAGGAAATGAGCCTCATGGGCCGAGTTAGCAATTGGCGTAAGGGTAGCCAACTGAGAGCTAACGGACTGGGCTAGCTGCTCAGGTAGGTTACCCGAGAGGAATCTGACAACTCCTTGACCAGATCCCTCTGAAGCCTGGTAAAATGTGCCAAATAATTCAGAGACCTTAAGGTAAAGGCCGCTGAAGTCAGGGTGCGCTTCCGTACCTATCCATACTCCTAGACTCCTTATTAGGAGGATGGATGGGCGTTGAAGCCTCTGCCACGTCCTGTTGTGTAGCAGATGCCACCACCATGGCATCTACAGCCACGCCTTTAGTAAGGAACTCCTTCTCGGGGAGCAGATAAAAATTTGTTTGGGCGAAGGGACTGGTTCCACGGTATCGGATGTTCCCGCCCGACAAACTAAATCCAGAAGCTCGTCGAAGGCGGAGACACCCAGGAGGCGGAGGGCTGAGCCCCAAAGGCCTTGAGGAGCACTGATTAGTCGCAGAGGGTTTGGATATCCAGCCGCCTCGTTGTTTGAGGATCTCTAAGATGTCTGCAAAGAGACATCATCCGAGGGCGACTTAGGGACCCCTCCATCATCCATATCAGTGTCGATGTAATAGGCTCGGGGAGTCCACGTGCTTCCTCTTGCACGATCTCTTCCTTGGGGTTCCTCTGAAGACAACTCCGAAGAACCCTCAGGAGGAGGGAACCCCACTGGGGTAACCTCAGGCCTCGGGGCTCCGCTGGCTACGGACAGGGGAACTGCCAAAGACCCAGTCTCCACGCCCAGGGAAGGTGCTGGTAAAACCGGAGAGATGGCGAAGAGGATTTGGCCAAGGCACTCCTCATGGCCCTGAAAGCGGACCCCAGAATCCTGGGAGTGTCCGGTCTCGAGCCATGATGGTAGGCGGAAGTCCCGCGGCACCGAGAGGAGGCTCGGAACCAGCATAGGTCCCGAAACATCACCCTCGGGTCCAGCGAAGAAGTCAGCGTACCAAACTCGGACCCGAGGCCGGGTTGGAGTAAGGGTCGGAGCCGACCCTGAGATCTCCACCGGCTCCAAGAGCACCTGCTCGGCGGAGCGAAGCAGTCGGAGGAGGAATGGCAATGGGGTGGGTCATGGTCGCCGGCTCGAAGCCAACTGGGTGAACGAAACAAATTTTTGGAAGACTGGGGACTGGAACAGTCTTTGGAGCACCCTGTCTATATCAGAATCCGACATTCGAAGACAGAGAGGAAACAGAGCGGGTTCGAAGACCTCTCCCGGCCCCAAGGGACTAGGGGACCGGCTCGGCGACTCGATGAGAATCGGCGCCGAGGAAACACACACCAGATTCCATCGGTGCGAGGTGAACCGGCCGAGGAGAATGTCTGGCGGCGACCCTTGTCGGCTCCGAGAGCAGTGGAGCCGGCGAAGGTGACCCGCCTCTCGATGCCCAGCCATCGGCTCCGAAGCCAGAGGAGTCGATACTGGAGCATCGAGGCAGACGTTCGACCTCGGCTCGAAGTCTTTGGAGCGAAGGAGAGGCCTGCCTAGGTCTCTTGGCAGTCGGATCCGGCGGACTGGTGAACCGGCCCTTTTCTTTTGGCAGGAGCGGAGAGGAAGACAAGGCTTCTTCAAAGAGGGTTTAATTAACCCTTGAGAATCAATTTATTTTTCCTCTCCTGGAGGACCCTTGAGGAAAAAGCGTGACATACTGCATGACTCCTGCAAGTGCTTTGCCCCTAAACAATATACACAAAGTAGATGGTCATCAGTAACAGACATTTTAAAAGCACATTTAGAACATTTTTTAAAGCCCGAAGGCCTAGGGGTTTGAGACATGATGTTAAACAATTTCTGACAGGAAATTTAACAACTATAGATTCGCTGTGACAAAAAAGACCCAAGGCTTACAGTAATAGTGTAAAACACAACCTTAGCTGTAATGACCGGGAACTTTAAACCACTAAAAGCTTCAGTTACAAAGGTTGACCGAAAAGGCCCTGGATTGTAAGGGGGGCCGAAACAAACTCAACCCAATCACACACAAAAAATTTCACTACTCAAACGTACACAAAGGCAGCGATAGCCGTTAACACGGCTTTTGTGATATAAAAGAGCAAAAAAACTGACAGAAAAAGTAGTTAATAAAAGCTACTCAGCCCAGCCAGCTCAAGACCACGTCTTTGCAGGGAAGCGGCAAACGAGATCTGGGGGACTGGTGGTGGTGCATCCTGGGATATAGTAAGCTCAGCCAATAAGAGACTTCGCTCTTTGGCATAAGCGTGCCGAGTCGGAGCCGAGGGATCGGCTCCGAACCCATCATTCAGAATGTAGGCGAGATAGGATCACATAACATCAATGTGTTTATATTTAAAGATAAATATTATCTACAGCAATGGGGAGTAGCCATGGGCACCCCCGTAGCTAACACCTACGCGAATTTGGTTGTCTTCAATTGGGAGAGGAATCATTTATTTAATGAAACAAGGTATATAAATAACATAAAAATGTATAAGAGGTTTGTAGATGATATTTTGATTCTATGGGAAGGCACCATGGATGAATTCGAAATGTTTTTATCAGACTTGGAATCTACCACTCAGTTTTTAAGATTCACCATGGAATGGTCTTATACTAACATTAATTTCCTGGATATCAATATAATAATAAAAGGAAATAGAATAGAAACC